>NC_051309.1:153214319-153517349 GCF_015220235.1 Choloepus didactylus
TACCAACTTTATACGGTAGTAAGGATTAAATGCAATGATGTGCTTGCATGACATAAAGTACAGTCTTTTGAAAATATCAGGTGTTACATGGCAAATCTATAGTTCATTATGAGCCATTGCTGCTTGCCAATAATTCTGGTATTGATGTGGGTGAAGAAGGTCAGAGGTATAAAGAATTAATTGAAAGTTGGGGATTGCCTCTGGAGTTTGCAAATTCGTACTATTTTGCCTTTCTCACCATGAATAATTGAAGCTTAGCTCTAAATTGAATTTCCATTCTACTGCCCTGAAAAGGAAATGTCTACATATCAACAAGGATGAATCACAACAAATTTTGTACAAAAAAAGAAAGTCTGAAAGGAATATATAGAATAAAATTCCATCTGTATAAAATTCAGGGAAACACAACCACACATTAAACTGCTTAGGGATATGTACTCAAGTGGTAAAATTAGAACAAATGAGGGAGAGGGAATATGTTGAGGAGGGCATAAAAGTAATGATGATGTATTTATTTCTTAAGCAGGTTGGGGGGTATAAGTATGATGATCATTTCATTATTCTTATTTAAACTAAGTTTAGATAGTTTAGATAACAATAGTTTAAGAATAGCTTAAACTATATATACATACTCCTCAGTATATATGATATATTTCATGATAAAAAATTTAAGGGTCTCTATGCTTCTACAATTGTACACTAATATTCCCTTATTGATATGTCTTCTTTTATTTCTTGGGTTTTTGTTCATTTGGGAGCTTGACTTAAACATAGGTAATGGAGAGTTTAAATTCTATGTTCTCCATATAATGTTCAACATTGTGAATTCATTCCTTGGACGGTTGTGGGCCTCAAGATGAATTAATCTCCCCTTCCCTGTCTATGCCTCAGCCACTGTGTACTTCTCTCCATTTCTAGTATTTGCTTTGTGTTTTCCTGCCTTTCTGAGGGATTTTGCCCCTGCTGTTCCCTCTGCCTGAAGTTACCCTCTCCTCCACAGTCCCTTTCTTTTAGGAAGCCTTCCTGACCCCTCTGACTAGATTAGGTTCTCCTGCAAGAAGTTTCCAGAATATCCTGCATGTCTTCCTTCTAACATCATTGCACTTATAAATACTCAAATTCTATCTTCCCAACAAACTGTAAGCCTTGGGAGGGCGATGGCCAACTTTGTTTGGTTTCCTATGGAACCATGAATGCTTAGCCCAGGCATCCAGTAGGAGACAATACGTATTGAATGAATGAGCAAATGAATGAATCAGTGGCAAAGCCAGTGAATATCCACTGACAGATAGAAATATGAAATTATAAAATAAATTTTACCAGCTACATTTTGGGCATTGTTTCGTTTACTCTTTTCTAAGAGCTTGATGACGAATTAACACCAGCTCTACACAAAGGAAAGAATTGTCACTGAGATTTACCTTTATTATATTTAATCTAGCCTAGCAATTGCTTCTTGCTGATTGTAATAAATTGGAATTGGCATGGTGATGTCACTTTAAATGCCTCTATGAGGTCTTCCTTTCACTGCTCTGTAAGAAAAAATATCAGGTTCCTCTCAGAAAGGGGCACAGGATAATGCGTTATCCCAGTTATCACTGTTCAATCAAAAAGTGCATGAAGGAGCCACATAATTCATCCAGACAGCAATCACCATGGAGTTATGCAGTTCTCTTATGTAGGTGATGAAACAGCCAAATTCCCTGACAGTGGTGAATTATTCCTCATGTCACTAATAGCGATGCCAAAAGAAGCATCAAGGCCACAGACCTGGAGAATGGGGAGCCCTTCGAACTGCATAAGTACAAAATCTGATATGTTTTATTGCTTTCCTTTAATCTTGATCGCTGAGGTTTTCAAATGAAACTACAGGGATGCTAAGCCTAGCCACTGGATCGGGTGATTCATTTCCACTTGGCAATGGTGAAAGTATGGTGGCTCCTGTCCAGGCCAAGCCTGGGCTTGGGCCCCTGTGCCTCACTGTTGCACCACCACCCTCAAGGCTCAGCTGGCACCTCAAATCCTAACAAAGGGTGCATGACATATGGGATTTTTTCTTTTACATTTATCGGCAAATAATTTGGCAAATGTATATCCCCTTTTGTCTTGCAGTTAAAATATTGACCCTAATAACACAATAAATCTCTGATTTTTAAAACTTTTGTCGTATGAGAGACAGGCTAACATAAGAATTTGAAACCTGGTGATTAGAAAGTGTTCCGAATGGCCTTGGGAACTGTAGGCAAAATATTAAATTATACTAATATTCTTGTTTAGTTAAACTTTTTAATGTTTTATAAAGTCCTTCATAATATTATGGATAAGTAAATTCTTGGGCCTGATTTCAATTTGAGTCAAATTCCAACTAATAATGTTACACCCATAAACCTTCTCTTTAACAGCCCATAACATTAAACTGAAAACAGAATTCTTAAAGGACACTCTTATTCTGTCTATCCATGAATTAAGCATTACAGACTTTCGACAGATGTCTTTAATAGACATTGTTATTAAAAGGAATATTACCTGAAATAAATTTAGACTGTTAGTCTAGCACAATTATTAAAGGAATATTTCTGCATGTTTGGATAATCACATCTATACTTAATTGGGAGGAAGAAAATCTATGGCCATTATAATCTTCTAGTGGTAGCCATCTACTCATTTACCTATCTAGCTCATTATCCCAGATTAGGATTTGTCAGTGCATTCACCATCATAAGCCCCAATTTTCAGGAAATTAAAAAGTTGGTCAGGAAAAAGTACTCCAGTTAACAAGCATCAGACTAAGAGCAAATTTCTTATAAAAATCTTGGGGAAAAATTCAGCTCTTTTTCTATTATGACTGCCAAAAAAAGAGACGTTTCATGGTTTCAGCCACTTTAAAGTTTTATAACTCAAGAATAAGAGTTTCAGCAGAAAAAAGAAAGTTCTAAGCCTGCAATAAGAATTAATTCCTCTGGTATGTTTTGAAATGACAGAAAGTTAGTAAGAACAACAAAACTATTTGTGGGGAAAGTCCTGTATTGTGCATGAATATTAAAAAAAAACAAACACCACTAGTACTTATGTCAGCATTGAAGTCTGGTTTCTGCCTTTAGGCCTACAATATGAAAAAATATTATACATTACATTAATTAGGTAACACCTGGGATTTTCATGACATCATTTATTTTAGGATATTAAACAAAGTAAGGGGAAAAGACCCAGTTTCCTAGTCAACAGTCCTTCCTTTTGGTGGCAAACTCTAATGGACTAAGTCAGAGGTAAATGACCATGGGGATGGTCCTGATGTCATTCTCTATTAACAGAGGAAGAAATTGAAGGAGGGTATGTGCTGGTTTGGATCTGTTATGTATCCCATAAAGTCTATGTTCTTTTAAGCCACTCTGGTGGGGGCATACCTATTGTTGGTGGGACCTTCGGATTAGATTGTTTCCATGGGGCTGTGACCCTGTGCATTCAAGGTGGGTCTTAATCTTTTATGAGAGTCCTTTAAGAGAGCTCAAAGAGAGGGCTCAGAGAAGCTGAGAGACATTTTGGAGAGAAGCTAAGAGATGTAATCCAGAGTCTGCCCCCCGAGAAGCTAAGAGAGACACTAAGACAGAAACCCAGTGACATTTTGGAGAAAGCCACAAAACCAGAAGCTAAACCTGGGAGAGGACAAGCAGACTCTGGCCATGTGCCTTCCCATGTGACAGAGGAACCCCAGGTGCCATTGGCCTTTTTTCAGACAAGTTATTGTTCTGTTGATGCCTTAATTGGAACATTTTCATGGCCTTAGAACTGTAAATTTGTGAACTAATGAACCCCCATTATAAAAGCCAATCCAATTATGGTTATTTTGTATTTTGGCAGCTTTAGCATACCGGAACAGGGTCTTAAGCAAGATCATATAGTGAAGCAAAGCTAAAACTAATGTATTTTACTGGGTGAGGATATATTTGCAGTGCGTTAAGTTGTGGCCTCATCCTCTTTATTTAGATACTTTGTGTTTGGGCAAGTCTGGGAGAAAGGGATGGATCAGCATTTATAACTGGGGCAATTCTGCATGGAAGAGAAGGCAAAAGTGTGGGTTCTGAATCACACAAACCTCAATTTGATTCTTGTTCTGCAACTTGCTAGTTAAGGACTGTGGAAAGTTACCTGAGACTGCTTCTTCTTCTGTATAATGGAGATAAACAAAGTCTATACCTCATTGTAGTTTTAGGGGCTATGTAAGGAAGAGAGTTTAGAAAGTGGTAACATTCAGTAAATATTAGCCAAACAACAACAACAATAATAATAACAGTGATGGTTGTTATTATTATTCTCAAGTTCCAAATCTTGCTTCCCAATGTAAATTACATTTCTGATGTACTATCTAAAAGGATAAATCATATTTACATAGGAAATAGCAGGCTATTTAAATATGAAACAGGTCCCATAGTAATTATTCAGTACATTTTTTGATGAATGTATGAATCAACACCAACCATGATCCTTTACTATTAAACATTTTATGAAATCTGACTGTGGTGTTAGTTAAAGAAGTAGCCATGAAAAGAGGGCTGACATGGGATTCAGATAAATAGCTCCACCATTTACAACTTAAGCAAACTGCTTAAGCATCTCTGAATCTCAGTTTTGTTTTGTTTTTTTAATCAGCAAAGTTGGGATAATAAATCATAGCTACCTCATACAGTTCTTGTGATTACTGGATGGGAATATAGATGTGAAAGCATTTCAAAACCAACAAAGCACATAGTTTCAACAATTTAAGGCATTTTTATAACTTTTATCATGCTCAAAGTCACTTACGATGGTTGATTACTATATCCCTTCTGTTTTCTCTAAAAGTATATTTTTATTTGGAACAATTGTTATTTATTACTCAATTTATTAATAGACATGAAATTAGTTTTGATGACAGCTTTTTGCTACCAATAAACCAAAAATGGATTCATGGTTTAATAATGTTGTTCAGCTTTTCTCCTTTTTTGAAAAGTTGGGCCTTCACAATTGGTTGGAGCAAAGAGATGGGCTGTATTGCTTAATAACTGTTCTACTAAAGTTCACCAAGTTGTACTTGATGTTCTGACATTTATTGCTTACACAGAATATGTATTTTCCACCTGGCCTTATATAGACACACACACTCACACACACACACACACACACACACAACTGCTTTGATCAAAGCAATCATGTTAATATGGTTAGAATAACTAGAGAAATTAAATTTCTCTGAAATTTCAGGACTTCAGGAGCCAATCTCAAGGGACAGAGATGTTGATAAATGTTGATCAAGACAAGAAACCTTACTTTTGTAAAAGGACAAACATTTTGTGTAAACACACTGGCTCCTTCCTCTGGCAAGGTTGTTTATGCTTAGTCATCGGGAAAGTTTCAGCTAAACTTTGATCAACATGACTCTGTAATTACTGTGACATTGACTCCCTACAGCCTAGATAGAAAAGGGAAGCTTGACCTACTTGCAGCAAAGACACCTGAAAGGACGGTACGTGTTAATGAGAAACTTTCCTTGAGGATGCCGTGGCTTAATCTCATAGTATCCCCTAGCACAGCCCCTCTGATCTCAGGCCTGCTCTGCACTGTGAAGGTAGGAGAGATCTTTATTCAGATCCCCATGCATTATTCAATGCCATCAAAACTTCCGTTTCTTTAGTAACGTAAGAAGCAACCAATGTACTTCCCATTTATGAAGTTATTGTCTCTCAGCTCCACGCCCACCCTTCTATACCCTGCTTTAGGATACTGGAGCTGGGACTCTGCAAACCACATTTCTCCTTTGCCAGCAGCTCCAGGCTAGGGTCTAAAAATAGAGGGCATTAGTGGGAGCCTGTAAGACTGGAGGAGGGGAAGGGACCAGCTCCTTCCTGCTTGCTTCCTGTTGGCTTGATGTCCGCTTGCCATTCCAGTGAGCAGCACCCCAGCCACACCTCTTTATTCCAGCAGAAGTGGTTCTCTTCCACAGCAGCAAGTGAATCCAGTATTTCGTTGTCCAACACTTGCAGAACCAACCTTGTTGTGCCCCCTGAGTCACTAATATCAGTTGAGCAGCTCTCCCTCCCCAGAGTTCTGAGTTTTAGCTCTGTAGGGCCTCTCCTCCAAGCTTCTAGGTTTTTCAAATGCCAACCTCTTCCCTTCTTGCTGCATCCCTAAGAGGAGTTATTGCTGCTTCCTGCAGATGTGACCTCCATACTATTACAATAACCTTTTTTTACACCTTTAGTTACCTTGTCAGCAATTTTGTATCACATTTTGATTTCTTTATACTAAATTCTCTGTTAAAATACTTGGGGTGGTTTCTTCTCCCTAACTGGACCCTGACTGAAACACCACCAGTTGACGATCTGTATCAATATGTTAATATTTCACAATGCTTTCTATTCTATGAGTAGCTTGTAGTCTACATCTATTGCATTTGTCTGCACAGAAACTTTTTTTTTTTTTTTTGGCAAACCTCCTCATACTCTCTCTCTGTTCATGTTCTTTAGGTAGAGCTGACTCCACTCCTTGCTCCAAGCATAGGCTTGTGACCCAGTTCCGGTCAATGAAATTATTGCCTGTCTCCAGGCATACTGATTGGTTTAGTGGGATCCAGATGTACTTGAACTCAGTGAGTGTCACATTCTTAAATTTCCAAGTTACAAGAGCCAATAAATTCCCATTAAAAAAAAGTTATTTGAGTTGTTCGTCACTGACAAGCTAACATACTTAGCTCTTAAACAAAAAGAATGAATCTCTAACAGTGGTACTTTAGCAGAAATTTGATGGAGGCATGTGTGGGTGGCAGGCAGTGCCCCACGGCCTTCAAAACACACCCCAAAATGGAGCCTGTGTGGCAGGCAGGTGTGCTTCTCACCTGGTCCTGCTGTAGCCTGGACTCTGACTGGATTCTGGTTGCCACTTCCTAGAGGACTGACCCCGACTGGCCCACTGCTGATGAACAGACAAAAGACCTATGGGACACGGGGTAGCTGCAACGACAAATACAGTGTGTGAGGCCAATGTAACTTTCTAAATGCAAGTTCAATTGACAATTTAGCTGAATTACCTTACACAGCAATGGGAACAGAACTAAAATACCTCCTCATGTTGTCTTCTAACTGTGGTGCCATGGCACTGACGTCTAAGTTAGGATAGGAACAGGAGGAGAGTTGGCATTGAATATCATTACAGAGATTGACTAGGCTAAGCACCTTCATTTCCCAAGCAATCCAGGAAATCTGTACCATTATCCACTATTTAGAGATTATAAAAGTGAGACAGAAAGGTTGAGCACCTTGTCCAAGGTTACGAGCTAATAGATTCAAATCCAGTTCCCTCTCACACTGAAGCCTGTTCTCTTTCTCCACATCAGGAATGATCAGAGAAGCCAATGATGATATGAATGATAATAATATGATTATTATCAGGAATAAGTGTGAATGATAGTTCAGAAAGGAAAGACGATCACAAGAAAGCCCTGTCTCCACCTTTCTCCTTGTTTTTCCACACCCAAAGCCCCAAAGCAGAAATGTAGTTGGAAAACTGTTCTAAATCATCACTGCAGACGGGAATCTATCCTGTGTGTTGGAGACAAATCCAAAAGTGACAGTACTTGGAATTTTAGGAAAGACTTAGGCTGTTTCTAGTCCAGTCACAAATAACTAGAAGTTTTTATTTGTAGAATGATTTACTATCACTCATTAATGTACTTTATACGTCACTGAACTTAGATAGGCAAATTATATAAACACTTTATATATAAGCAAAACATGTCAGATGTCAGGACTCAAAATAATGTATTTAATTAAAAAAATACATCTCTTAAAACCAAAGCCCTAAATACATATTAAACAATACCCTAATCTGAAGGTAAATGAGATTTGCCACTAACAGATATTACGTGACCCACATATACAGTAATATCTCCATTAATGAGGCAAATGTATTCCAACACTACACATTAGTGTCAGAAACTTCATTATCTGATGAAGCAGCTACAGAAGTTGTACGAACCCATCCAAGGAGGACAGAGAAGAAGTGGGTGTGGATATGACATTATTAAATAGTAACCAATATTATATCAAGTAGGTCAACAGAAAATGGGCATCTGGAAGCTCTAAGAAAGAGAGAGAGGATTAAGAGGAAGTGGGAATCTCAGGGCTAATCTGAAACCAACAGGGAAGTGGGTAAATGTTGGAAGAGGAAGGCTGTGGAGTGGCCTGGACTAGAGCAGAAGTGATTCAACCTGATTCTTACACCCCAGCAGTCCCCGGAATAGGACTTGAGTAGCTGGACTGGGCATGGAACAGATACATTTCTTCAAGGATGCAGACTATCTGGAGAGGAGAGAGGGCACTCTGACCCCACAGGATTCCCCCAACCCAACAGAACAGGATCAGGGTCGGAGTGACACTCAGGTGGTTCTGCTGTGTTCCATATCACCCCATCTATTTGAGAGTGCTTTAATAAAGGGGAATATCTTTTATTATTCCACTAGAAGGAAAAGACCAAGTATATTTACCTGGTTGAGATTCCATATTGACTGAAACGCACATAGACTGAGCTGGAGGTCACCAATCAGACAATCAGAACATGAAAATGACCCTGATCAGATCCTTTTCTTCTCGACAAAGGCAAGGAGGTAGGGAAACAGGTTGACTCTGGGCAGCTGAAGGGACAGAGGAGGTGGCCAAGGGATTAAGAGCTTCAGAAATGAGAGGCTGGGGAACCCCTAAAATTTGCTGATTTCTTACTTATACCATAAACCATGCAGGACAAACAAGCCGTATTCACCGAGGTATTTTTGTCCCGTGCAGCTGTGTGGCTTAGCAGGCGCTTTGCTGCCGAGCCATGTGACTCATGCCAACACTGCTGCATATGATTCATGAAGACTTAAAGAAAAAGAAAGCAGCCAATTTCATTATGAAAGACCTTCGCTTTCAGAGGACTTGTTAATTGAGGATCATGTTCCCTTTGGTCCTTTCTGTCTTGCTCTCTGAGTCACTGATGGACTGGCGGACACCCTTCTGTTTCCCTCCTCCCCACTTATCCATTCCACTCACCAATCCCCTTAAATAAAGGTATTTCTAGATTAAGAAGGGAACCCATCAAGTATAGCCAGAGAGTCTGTGGCTTTCAGCTGCCACAAGTTTAGTGACTCTGAAACCTGCCGAAATACCCTATCAGAGGTGTTGCTTGGGCCTAGAGCTGCAGCTCAAGGCATGGGGGGAAGGTTGAAAAGGGACCAGATTTTATTGGTACCCAATCAGTAGCTTCTGTTAGACTGTCTCCCTGCCTCATTGATTATGAGAGTGTGTTCAGTTGCTTTTCGGAGATGCCCCACAGGAAATATTCAACAACACTCCTTGCTCTCATCCCCACCTCATGCTCCCCACCGATGGTCAGAAAGAAGAGGGCTAGGATCCCATACTCTCAAGGGTTTTTAATCCTACCCTAGAAACCCAGCTGGATTTGACTAGCCTTGTCTCTTTCCAACTCCCCAACTGTTTCAGCTTCCCTTTCAAACGAGGCTGAGGCGCACATGTATTCCTTAAAAAAAAAGGGAAAACCAGGCCAGTTGATAGCCCAGGTTTGTAGCTGTAGCACATAACGGCTGCTTTGTCATAGAGAAAGTAGTTTTGACTAAGAAGGCAACTTTGACAATATCCTGTTTAGCTGCTTCCAGGAATGCTGTATTACTTACCAATAGCCTCACCACAATGGAGTAGAATAAAAGTTCATAAGAATTCGTGAATGATAACATAGTCATAGAGCCTGCACTTTGAACACTTTCATCTTAAATTAAATTGTGAGAGGTTCAGGATAAAGTTTGCATTCATGTTGTCCAACTTGTTAATAACATATGGAGTTACTTATCTTATTCCTATGAAAGAAAAGAACAAAGCAGAGTTGGAAGATTTGCAAAAGGAACTTGAAATGAAAATTTTTAAATATTAAAAATATATAAGATAAGCCAACAGCGTTCCATTTTAATCTGGAAAATAAAAAATAGAATAAAATAAAAGTTTTGGTGTAATCTTTGCTCAGCAAAAAATGTTAAATTAAATGTTCCATCCTTTGTTTCCTTTGGTTGTAGTTTGAGTACAGTGCTTCTAGTGTAGGTTTTGGCTTATTTGTTTAATTTTTGTGGTGGTCCAGCCCCTGCCCCCCACCAACACACACAAAGGACCTGAACAATTGGTTACAGGTAGTTGTTTTAATCTCTCCTCCTGGAAGCTTTGAAGGTGCTTCCAGCTGCATCAAAGTGCTTCATTGCTCTGTGTATCTCTGGGCAACTTCAAAGCCTCGCTGCAGGAATTTGTAATGTAGTATACCATGTAGATCTAAAGGAGCTATTATTCTCTACTTATTGTGCACGTTTTTTTGGAGATTCCCTGGTATCTTTCTTGACACATCACTTAGCCTCATAGTGGCTCCTTCTAGCTATTATTAAGAATCAGGTAGGAAAATTTATCTAAAGGAATAGGTTAAGGTCAGACAGCCTGAAACTAGGCCTGCTGACTTTATGCCCTTTTAGTGTCCACTATACCATGCCCTGTTTAACTAAACTATTCTAGAAGGTTCATCTAGCAGAGTAGCTGGGGAGTAAGGTGGCTTTCCCTTAAGAGCCGGGAGGAAGCTAATTAGCTTTTATTTAAGTTGTGATTAAAGAAAAAAAAAACAATTTCACCTTTATAAAAATTGTAAGTAGAGGATTCTAAAAGGAACAGGAGCCCTGAGATTCAAGAGCAAATAGATGCTCTAGGACAAGGTTGTCTAATAGAATTTTCTGTAAGATGGAAATAGTCCATAATTCTGTGTTTTCCACTGGCCACATGTGGCTACTGAGTACTGGAAATGTGGCTAGTCTGACGAAAGAACCAAACTTTCAATTTTATTTGATTCTAATTAATTTAAATAGCCATAAGTAGCTAGTGGTTACTGTATTGGACAGTGCAGCTCTAGAAATAGACTCTGTATGTGTGTGTTTAGAAAAGCTAGGACTTAAATTGGAGGAAAGAGAAGGAAAAGGAGGAACAAATATTGCCAACTTTGGACCCTCCTGGAAAAATCCTTTCAACCTGTAACCATGATCTCTCTACACGGGAGATCTCAACAATCTGTCCTGAAGAGAATAGTGCCATCATTTATTTTCGTTAATCATTTGGGAACATGGCTGCCATGCCCACATACAAGCTGGGCACTTCCCTGCATTCAAGCCCATTGATTGATAATATTTCAAGTAATCTTGTTCTAGGCAATGGACGAGGGGGAAAGGTAATGAAATTGCCTCCTCATTTAGCAGCCCAAGCCAATAATGTGTCACTGTGTGTGGTTGTCAGTTTTATACATCAAGGGGGCCTGATACCTGGTAGGACAACTGCCCTTTTAAAGCAGCATAAATCAGGAGTTGTACAAGTGGAGAAGGGTCACCAAGAGGCCGCAGGAATCTCAGGCCTGCCCACTTGTCTGATCTGGGGCTTTGAAAATATTCCCTGAGCTGGCGAAAACACAGGTTTCTGCATACTTTGTTGGGGACTCTAAGCCGTTGGATGCTACAGTCACCCTCTTGATGGAAGGGAGGAAAGAACCACAAAAAGAAAGTGGATGTGGCTCCCAGATATATGAATAGTAGATTCCTGCTGGTGTGAGAGGCAGGGGTCCCCGAGCCCCTCACTCCCCACCCCCAAGAAATAAAGGGCAATGGGGAAGACATCTCCCCTTCCCTCTTTTCCTTGCCCCTTCCCCCATGTTCATTACCCTGCTATGATTTAACTCAGAAACATTGAAGAAATTTTGGAAAGTATTAAGAAACAGACATTAAGTTTTTCTCCATCCAGGAAAAAAAAAACTTGTTAATTAAGCCACATTTCACTTCTGTAAAGTTGGCTTTTTTCTTTCCCCCCCGATGTACGCATCTGGGCACAGCATTTAGCAAGGTACTGAAATTTTAACTGCTGCTGCTGCTGTTGCTACAGTACTTTCTAGTCAAGAGAGATTTGCCTTTTTCATCATGAATTCTTTTGTTTTTCCCCGTGGCCAGCTGCTAGGAAGATGCAATTTAAATTAAACAGGCTGAGGAGCGCTATTCAAAATGTCAGCCAGGCACATTTCTCTAAATACAGCGTTCAGCAGGTACTGCTTAAAAGAAAAAAGTCAGGGGGCTGTTCACAGATGGACATAGACTTTTTTTTTTTTTTAAAGTCTGGGAACAAGAACAGGGATCCCTGAAGTGTGGGCACGGATTTTTCCATATTCAGCACTGAGAGCAGCTCTCGCCCTTTCTTTCTGCCTATCTTCACCCTCGTCCTGCTCGTCCCCTTCCCCTGCTGCCACTGGTTTCTCTCTCTATTGTTCCCTGAAGCCCAGCAGCCAATGTGCAGCCAGGCCCAGCACAGGCTCCCGCAGCCAGCAACTTCCTCTGAAGCTGCAACGCATAATTAAAACCAGCTGCTCCGGGCTGCTGGCTGGCCAGCTCTGCAAACAAGCATCCTCATACCCTGAGTTCCAGGGAGTCAACAGCCTGCTCTTGGCAGCAGCAGCTTCTCTGAAGGAAGTGCCCACACCCTTGTAAGAAGAGGGAACAGCCCTTCTCTCTCTTGCGGCTCTGAGAGGCCAGTGCCTGTCTGATCTCCTCTCTCTTCTGTCGATCATGCAGGGGCTCTCCCAGTGTCAGAAAGAGTTGATTTTATTGCTGATGAGAAGCTGCCTTCTGTGTCCCCGGCAGCTGCCTTCACCTGACTGGCCCATTGTCCTGTGCGGGAGAATGCAGTTCCATTAGGGGCCCCTGCTACCGGTCAGCATCTCAGCCGAAGCCCTTGGGAATGTGTACAGAAAGACTGGGGTAGGAAATGTGAACAGCCCTCTGCTAGCAAGAGGCGAAAAGACAATTAATGTCTCTTTAAGAAATAGCTGTTAAAATCCAAACAAGCCTAATTAACCTCCCTCAGAAGAGCAGCATGTGGGCAAGATTGCCCAGGGTTCTCCCATCCCCCACCTCAGATCCCTGGGTTCAGTTCAGGGCCTCAGTGATCTTTCAGGCTTGGCTACAAGTATGACTCTGATCCAAAATTAGGCTTTGCATGTGTAACACAAGGCTCCCTGCCCCACCCACTGCCTCTTTCTGCCCGATGTCGTTTCTTCAGAGCCTGGCTCTGGGCCAGATTTGGCCCGTCTGGCTCCTGGGGGAAGGGCAGGCAGCCGTGTTCTATTTCCAGGCAGGCTTTGGGGTGGGTGAAGGTGCGTGGTGCTATTCAGGAAGGAGGTTGATCAGCTCGAGGAGGGCACCCCGCGCTCAATTCACCAGACCCATCAACCCAGCTCTGGAGGGTGTCGTGCAGGAGAAACGGCAGGTGCGCCACCTAGGGCTGCCCACATTGCTTCTGGCCACCTGCCTTCCAGAACCTGCTCCTTGGATGCCTTCAGCAGCGGGAGAGCCTGGTCAGTGGCTCTGTCATGCCCAGCAGCAGACTGCGAGGTGGGGAGCCGCTGGGAGTCTGTGTTGAAAAGGAGCTGCTCGTTTCACAGGGCAATTTCTCAGGGACGCTGGACCTGGCAGTGGCAGCTCAAGTAGGGAGGGCAGGAGCATCTTCAAGAGGGTTTTGTTCTTTCTGCCTGAGCTTTGGCAACCGTGTGATGGCCAGCAGCAGCCAGCCCACTGGCTGTTGTGTTGTGTTTCCCCTTTGCAGCCTCTTTGTTTCACTGTTAAAAAATCTCAGCAGAACTTTTTTTTGCTGAGTGGTACTGGGCAGGCGACTGGAGGTACTTGCTTGATAGGAATTGTTATAGCAACCTGGGTTAGCAAAGGGGGACACAGAACTCAAATCTTTGTTGAATGTGTGTAAACAATGGAGTTAGTGCCTCATCAGCTGCAGTTTTTCTGTGTTCCTTCATTGGCCTCTGATTATCTTTGCAATTTAATTCCCTGCAAGGGGAAAAAAACAGTTTCAAGTGCTCTTTTGGTGTTCAACCCATGTTTTCCCTTTTGATTCTTAAGGCTGGACACATTTTAGAAGCACACACAAAACAAAAGCATATCCATAAAAGCATCACGACACAGCTATTTCAGCCTGAATATAACTTGTGTGGCTTGACTGGCTCCTCCACTCAGAGCAGTTTGGAGGTACCAGTGACTCGCTAATGTGAGTTTTGGCAGGTTTTTCTTCGGGCTTGCAATGAGGAACAAGCTTAACAAGGAAACAGTCATGTCTGAGCTCTCACTTTACTGCAAACCTTACTTGAGAACATCAAGCATGAGCGTGTGGCTTTAGAGTGCTCCATTTTCTTGAGAAGGAATGTGGAGAAGGCACCTAAAGCCCCATTAGATAAGCACATGGAGAAAAAAGATCTATAAGAACAGAAAGAGAAAAATAGCTTTAAGGATTATAAAAATGAAGTCGAGGGGATAAGCGTTTGATCTTGAAACAGGAGACATATTATTTTCCTAACTCTGCCCCTAATTATTCATGTGGACTTGGCAATTCACTGACTTCTCGTTCACATTTTCTCATCTATAAAATAGGGGTGATGATACCAGCTCTCTGCGATTCTACTGAGTGTGTGAGTGAGTGAGGAGAGAGAGGAGCACACTAAAAATATCCAACATAGCATAGAAATTTATTTTACAGTAGAAAAGTAAATTATTAGTAACAGTAACATCCATGTGAGCACTTTCTACATGCGTATGTGTTTATTATTTAAAATGAATCATTAGGTACAGCCATTGACATGGGTTTAATGGAATACCATCAACTAATGAATAAAGATATGCAAGTACTTTTTCAGGTATAAAGTACTCTTATTTTAAAAAATACATGTGTTCTGTAAATTTTAAGCTATTAGATGAGGTTTTATTTTGCCACATGAAGGAAAGCATGAAGTCTTTGAGGCCCCTTCTAGCATCTCCCAGTGCTTTACAAAGATGTCCATGACACTCTGAGAGCAAGGTACCATGTGTTACTCTTTCCACCAACAGATGGAGAAACTGAAGCATGAAGAGGTGAAGTGAGGTCACCCGAGGGAGCAGGTGATGGGCTGGCTTTTGGTCTCTTGCTCCGAACCCTGCTCTACTTCGGTTCTCTTATAAACAGTCATCAATAACTCCATCTCCAGGTCAAACACTGCAAACAAGGACCCAGAATGTGCAAAGCATTTGTGTGCAAATGGAATCTCCACTATTCTGGGACATAACACAGGGTCCTAAATAGAAACAGAGAAGAAAGAAACAACTGTTACTGTAGGAGTTGGAAGCAGGAGAAGAGACGCACTCCATCAAAGGCCAGCTCATAATGAAATGCCAGAAATAAGGAAGTCATGAGTGTAAAGCTTATTATCATCGGTCAATACACCACTAAGATCAAAATTCTATAAACCTAATGGCAGGACTTTGTACACATCTGCTTTGTTTAAACACCTATTTTTGACACACTGTTCTTAGACCTAGAGATTTTCCTTCCTTATTTTCAGAACTGTGTAGAGAAATAGACTGACAAAAAATAATTAAAATTTTATATTAATGTTCAGATGTTGTGATACTGCATATCATTTTGCATAAGCCAACCAAATGCTTGGGGTGATTGAACATTACTGTTTAAAAATTAAGATCGTGGCCCATTTTCACTTTACATATTGTCTACTCAAATAAGTACCTTATCCCGTCTAGGTTTTTAGCCTGGCTCCTCCATGCACAAGCCTTGTGACATTAGTCAAAGTCTCAGAGCTTCAGTTTCCTCCTCTGTAAATGGGGGCCATCAGGCCTATCTTGGATTTTTTGCAAAGATTAACTGACTTCAAGTGGTAAAAGTATGCCCAGCACAGGGGGTGCTCAGTTAAATGCCTCCGACTACTTCCCCACCTTTTACTCTATTCTTTATCAGGTGCTTTCATTGCTAAAAGCACTTTCATGTACATTACACACAATTCTGTAAGGTAACTAAGGAAGGTGTAACTATCCTTCCATATATATGAGATAACTCTGTCTCAGAGAAGATAAGTAATCTGCTCAGAGTCACACAGCAAATTCATGCAGAACTGGAAGCTTGGCACCCTGATTCCTAGTCCTGTGACACTTCCATAAACTCTCCTCTGCTGCTGCCATTCTCTCCACCTTAGTGAGAGCTTCTGGCTGGCAGTCCACCCCAAGCCAATGCCTCTCCCAGAAGGCAGCTCCTTGGTGCCTCTTTCTACCCCTCATTGCACTATAGCCTCAGCTTCAGTCCTATCCTGTTCTTTAGTAACTTCCCCCTACCTCCACCTGGGGTCTGGGTGTTCAGGTACTGATCTACATGGCATAGGAGTCAAAACCAATTTGGGGGGAATAATTCAACCAAAGAGGTTTACTTATATACCACCATACATGTAGTGCTGTTAAATATCTATAGCATGATGAAATCATCCCAAATGTCACCCATCTCTGGGGGACTTATTAATAATTAAGCATTTTTCATTCACTTAGGAATGCAGATTCCATTTAATGAGAGAATATACAAAAAATATGTCCTTTCTATTGCAGTTTGCAGCAGAATATGCTAGAGAGCTCAGCTGGGTTTCTCCAGGACAGATGACAAAGTTAATGTAGGTACCAGTCTTTCCTAAAGGCAGCAGAGGAGCCCAGAGTAGCACCCTGGATTGGCTTATAGGGTTTGTGTTTATTAAGGGTGTTTATTAGAGTGACTAATAGTGGAAGAGAGACTACATGGCAAGGGAAGGGATAGGCTGGGGGAAGAGCCAGGAGACCAAAGGGAGAAGTGAAGCGTTTGTTCCCACACAGATTTCTAAGATTTTGAAGGACTGGGATAGGCAAAGAAGGCCATTGTTCATGTGTTCCATTTGATAGGAAAACTGTTTACATTTTTATTCAGCTTATTTTGAGAAGTTATATGACTCTTGTTACACATACACACACACAAACACAGATGAGCAAGTACTTGCCGTTAAAAAGCAGTTTTCTTTATGAGAAAGAGAGAGAGAGAGAGAGAGAGAGAGAGAGAGAGAGAGAGAGAGAGAGAGAGAGAGAACTCTTGGTGAGATCTTAGGAAATTGGGAAATTGTTCAATTCAGCTTTTTTAGCCCTGGGCCTCTACTAACTAGCCATGTAATCTCGGGCATATTATTCTAAGCTCTCTAAGCCTCTTTCCCTACAAGGGAAAGGTTTCATGATCTTCGAGATCCCCTCTAGCCTCAGTGTTCCAAAAATCTGGACTCAAAGCATGGGGAAGGCTGTGCCACATTTTCTCAATGGTGCCTGAAGAATTTTGCAATGTTTAAGCAGAAAATATCTGTGGATAAATTCTTCCACTTCCTTGTTTTCTAAGTTGAAAGACAATGCAAATATGCCATTTCTTTTCCTCTCTCACTCAAAGCACCTGCCAACCTAGTAAAAGAACTGTAAATTTAGTTGTAAGGGCCTCAAGAAGGAGAAAGATGCTCTCCGGACCAGAAAGGTCAGTAGGACAGGCTGTCACCAGGAAGTAGAAACTGCAGGGAAGATTGCTCTCATGCTGGTGTACCCAGCTGGGTGCTGGAGGAGACTGAGGCCAAGAAACAACAGAGAATCGACATGGAAAAGGGACTCAGCTGCCTTTACAGTCTCTTAGCTTTCATCCTGGTCTCACTGGGGTTCAAGGTCCAGCTAGTACTGACTCAAGGGGACTTCCGGATCTGAAAAAGATGTGTGTGTGCCTGTAGGAATCACGCCCCAGGTGTTCTGTAAAACCAATACTTGCTGTTGTTAGATACAGGGCCCAGGCAGGCGGACTGCTGACTGGAGATTCTGACCCTACTCTGAGGAAGGAATCCACATGGATAGAGAGGAATGTGAGAAGAAATGGGGGAGAGAGCAGGGAGGGCACAAAAGCTATTTATCATGTGGCAGCCTTGGGAGAAGCAGAGGAGGAGGGGCTGGGTTTCAGAACAATTTGTGGACTTAGAGACTATAAAATGGTGAAGGACAGATGATTTAAAGCCAAATAGATTAATAAACTCAATTATCCTACATGGTTTTCTTCAGCCACTGATTTTCCTATTCTGAAAGCCACTGTTACTTTTATCCTGCTGTGAACCAGCTTGTGCCAAATGACAACAGTGTGTATTATATTTCACCAATAATAGAGGCAGGTGGTGCCTTTGCCTCAACACACACACACACACCCCACCAGCACCACCACCTCCTCCACCAACAACAAAAACCTGATGGCTTGATGAATTGCTTCTTTTAAAAAATCTAGAAAACTCTGGGTACTGTCAAGGCTAATCAATCAAAACCATACTCCTAACTAAGTAGATCCTATCACCTGTGGTTCATAAGTTGCTGCACACAGGGACTGAAGGGTCATATCAGATAGCCGTGGCCTCCTTCTTCAGTAGTTAACAGAAAATATGTGTATGTGTGTGGGTTTATACATGGGGATTGTTGCCTGGTTTAGCTGCTGTAATTTCCTACACAATTTCTTCAGGCTCCTGGCAAAGAAAAGTGTCTGAAATTTTTAGGGTTTTAAGTATGATCATAGATTTCCTGAGCTTGCAGAAGTAGGGTCCAACCACTCCATTGTGCCGATGACAAAATTAGAGCCCAAAGAAGTTAGAGAAATTAAGTGTGGGTCATCTAGCTGTTTACCCACAGATGCAGTGGCAGAAAATGGGCCTCCAGGCCCCTTGTCCAGCACACGTCCTACCTAGGGTGGATTCTAGGAGACCTACTGTTTGCAGAATTTCCTTTAGGCTTTGTACTCAACTGGAGACAATCAATCACATTCTGGGTTTATGTACCCAAAGTCTTTCCCAGAACTCCCCACTCTCACCCACACTGTTGCTGCACAGCTCATCTGTAGAAAGATGTGGCCAGGGCACTCCGCTCCCACAGAAAATTCATTCTTTCTCATCAAAGTCCTTTTTCTTTGCCCCGAGGCTAATTTCCCTTTGGGCTCACTTACTTTCTTTTTTCTCTGTGTCTATTCACTTTCGTTAGTTTGTAGACGAACACTTACATATATAGTTTGTAGGCAAACACTTACATACACACACCTTTAAATCTGGGGGATAATAAACAAAGCCAAGTGCAACCCATAGTGCCTAAAAAATAATCTAAATTTTTGGAATAATTCTTATCTTCTCCTCTCTGTGATCCTGTGATGGGTGGGACCTTTAAAGTCATCTTGGTATCTATCCTATCCTTCTGAAGGTGAGGACAAATGACTTGTCCTGGAATAGTGGGCAGAGCTAAGGCTGGAGTGGAGATCTGCATAGACTCGCTGATTTCTTTCCATTATGCCATAATACCAACGTCCCCAAATTTGGTTTTACATTCTCTCCTCACTTTTGCCCAACCCCTGATAGAGAAACTAAGGGGCAACGATATGGTCATGAATGTGTGTAGAAAGGATATGAAAAGAACAGGGTGAGGTCCGAAAAACCCAGCCCATGCTGTCCAATACACTGTCCACAAGCCACCCATGGCTATTAAAATTAAATAAAATTAAATTTTCCGTTCTTTGATTTCACTGGCTATATTTCAAGGACTCAAGACTCACAATTAGTTAGTGGCTACCAGTTTGAGCAGGGCAGATATGGACCATTATATTACTCTTAGCATCTACTGAGTCCCAATGATGTATCATGCTCCATTGTTGGTGTTTTATGCCTATTGCTTCATTAATCCTCATAAAACCCTTGAAATATTATTATTTGCATTTGACAAAGAAAGAGCTGAACTTGAAAACTCTTATTACTTTGCCCCCGATGTTCAGTAGTAAATGGCAGAAATACAAACCTGGCCCTGTTAATGGCAGACTATAATAGCTCTATTTTCCTGTGAAGAGTTATAAAGACTGATAATAGCATTTATTGAATGCCTACTATGTACTACATACTAACAGGTAATATGATAGAATCCTCTATAAGGTAGGTATAAGTATTATTCCCACTTTATAGGTGAAGCAATGAGCTTAGAGAAGGTAAGAAACTCTTGAGTCACCAGCTAATACGTGATGAAGTTAAGATTTAAACCCAGGCCATCTGACTCTAGAACCTGGGTGTCAAACCACTATACCATATGGATAATTGGCTGTTGCTTCTATGTTATATAAAATGTAAGGACTCACCTGTGGCTTACAATTCCAACCCTTGTTCAGAGGGCCTGTTGCTCTTCCTAGATGGGCCTTCTCAGGGTACTGGTCACTGAATGTCAGCAGGCTATGTTCCATTTTTCCCTTGCTGCTGGCCAGTAGGTCTGTTGGCTGCTCTCTCTGCCAAGCTGCCACAGCTAGAAGCACAGCAAGAAGTTGTACTTCGGTGCGTCTTTAAAAGGGTCCTTTGGCCCACTCAGAGTTGTCCCACCTTAGCTCACTGCAGGGCAACTTCAAAAGCATCCTGTTGACATTCCTTCCCAATATTTGGCCAGCCTAGCGGACATCCCTTTGCCCTGGTAGGTTGGCTGCATTCCAGGGCATGCTGGAGAATCTGTCTTATCCTTTAATGTGAAGCAGGTGTAGTAGGTGAGCCTCATGAACTGGCTCAAAAAGTTAGATGTGATATTTGTGGCACTGGTTTGTAGATTCTTATTTTAGTTTGGTCTAGAACCAGGTACATACTCTACCTGCCAGTCTCTTCAAAATATCATGAGTTTTTGCTTTATTTTCCTATTGTTTTAATATATTTAGAGCATTACTACTACCTGAGATGCAAAATTCAGTGGAGGTTTTTACTTGACTTTCAGTGGTGAAAATCTTTGGTTACCAATAGGGTTTTTGTTGCATGGGTTAGCATTTGATCTTAGTCAACTTTCTGATTTTTCACATCCTTAGCAGTGTCATAACTCTGAAATATGGTCCCAAATCCATTGGTGGCTGTTTCAAGTGTGGTGGCTCAAGAGTCACCAGATAACAGTTCATACATGACCTTAAGAGAGAATAGTCTGTGAGTTCTGAAGTTGAGACAACTTCCATAAGAACTGGAAACTGGTTTCTTGATGGACTCTGGAACAAATAAATACTCAAGCTAGCCTCAAACAATTAGTGGTGTGGACTGTGGGGAACATTAGCAAATAACTGGCAGAAGCTTCTTGGGATCCCACTGAGCTTCCTTAGTCAGGTCAATAACTGGCTGTGTGCAAGCCAACTCCCATTATCAAAGACTTTTGTAAAATTGGTGGATACGGTGTACTTCCTCTACGTGATATACCACAAGTACCACAGGAAAGTCACTCCCACCTCACTGGTGCAACCCAGACACATGGCTGTCTTATAAGGGTACAACTGAGCTTATTGAGCAATAGTTGGTTTGCCAGGCTACTGACCTGAATTTTGCTACAACAGAAAAGCAGGAAAAGTTTTGGAGTGCTCTCTTATCATTCCCCTATTTTTTTCCCTTGAAAAGTATGATGAACTTGAAATATTTCTGTATGTCCTTGGCATTCCAAATAATAAAGAATGGTAAATACGACTATGTAAGTAGCTTCTTACATTTCAACTTGAAAATGTCCTTAGGTGCAGTCTGTGACTACTATTCATGATTCTAGACCCAGCTTCCTTAGGTTGGAACAGACTCATATTTTAAAAATAAACTGGCAGGATATATTCAAGAGGTAGTTCATTCTCTCTCGCTGAAGATACTCAAGCAAAAGTTGGTTGTCTATTTAGAGGGACTATTGTGAAGGGGATTTAAGAATGGATAGGTGGCTAGACTAGATTAACCAATCAAACCCTGGTAGGCTGTGATTCTAGCATGTCCTCTAATCTGCAAAGGTTTGTATCCATAATGTACTTTCCCTTAACCAGAACACACTTTTTCTTTCTCAGAGGGTCTGTCCCATGCTGTGTCAGTCCTTTCCCTGGAATGTCAACATTTCTCACCTACATACATGGCCGTGGTTGACTTATTGTTAAGGTGTTGACTTACATGTTTTCTGTTTGAAGAGGCTATATATTTATTCCCCTAGCTATGTAAATATACTCTATTATTCTCCATCTCTGAGTCCAATTAATTTATTTCTCAACATGCATACTGTTTACAATATTTCTGCATGTGTTTGTGGATTGCTTGTCTGTAGCCTGTAAGCAGGGATCCATGCCTGTTTTATTCATCAGTTTATATCTGTGCTTAGCACATGATAGGTCCTTAAATAACTTGAATGTCTGATTGATTAATTGAATGAATATTAAAATCAGATTAAAGTCACTTATAGACTCTAAGCTGTAGACTTTTTGAGCTGGAAGACATCTTTAGAGACCACCTAACCTATCACTTACCAATGAATTATAAATACCCTCATTTCTTCTTTTTTCCTACTCTACCGAGGTTGATGGTAGAACAATTTAAATTTCTAAGCACCATATAGCTATTGATTGGGTCACACTTTGGGACTTGTGCACTGAACCATCAGAAATCCCAACAAAAGCAATAAGGTTATTTTGTTTTGTTGTGTTAAACAACATATAGGGCTTGGACATATCACTGACAGTTTCTCACTTCCTTTCTGGCTCAGTCAGAGTAATGTTATCATCCTCCAGCTTGTCTGTCTTGAGTGGGTGGATCCTTGAGGTCTTCCTCTGGTTCTGTGGGTGCGCAGTGACCCTGCCAAGACTGACAGACCTGCAGCTGACATGAATAACGCACCAGGTGGGTGCTGGTCACATTGAGTAGGATAGGACCGAAGTAGAAGGTACCCATGACCAGACGCATCGGGAACAAAGAGGGAGGAAGGCAAGGTACTGAAAATAGAAATCACATCAAAAAATAGATGATGAGTTGATAATGCCTCGAGGCCTTTGTTCAGGAACACTCTGGCACTATAAAGGGAAAAATAACAGTGCCATATTCTTCTGTGAAGCGTGAGTCGGTTTTTCTTCAAGAGTTCTTCCCAAAGAAGGCCTTGTGGGTTGTGGCTACCTCTGTTTTCCATTTTTATCTAGATTTGTTCTTTAAAGTGAGTGTTATTCTTTTCCCAAGGATAGCTGTATCATCACATTAACAATAAGATAAACAAACTTGACAAAAATTCGCTGAAAACAATAAATGTGGTAATTGCATATTCTTGTCCTAGGTATTCCCTTTTTGTCCTCAATTAAAAAGCAGTTCCAGCAGTTGTGAATGCTATATCATTTGTTCACCTTAAATAAATACTTTTGGATCTAAAAATATAGCAGAAATAAAACTTTCTGAAAAAAATAAAAAGCCAAAACTTAGTATCACATCAAAAGTAAGAAATGGATTTTAGCGGATCAGGATGGTTTTCAAGAGGTTGCATTTTCCTGACAAGCCAGCTCTGTCATGGATCTAGATCTGGAAAGGTCTAATGATCTATATACAACAGCCCATCTCAGACCTTTAGCTGAATGGTATTAAATATCCACTCAGGTATTTTGGAATTTTTTACACTTAACAACAACATGAATTAACTATACTCACTGGCAGATATTTCATGAAACTACAGGATGTCAAGTAGCATTTGGCCAGCCTAAGGTTATTATCTAATAATTCATTTTACTCTCCCAGCATTTTAATTCACTCTGCTTGAATTAAACACATAATTTTTAACTGTGACTAACAGAGAAAATGTGAGAGACTCCTACTAGAGACAGTTGGTACACAAGAGTAAAGTTGCCACTTAGGGATCTGGGCTCAATGACACATTCCTATTTTCAGATTACTGATCCTGAAAACGACCAGCAAAACTTTAGAAAAAAGCACAGTGGCCTGACCACTTTAGCTGTCACACATGATCCAGGCTCAACACCTCTTGGGCTATAGTACCTGTCTCCTCCTACCGACCTACAGACTTCTCAGCAGCAGGCTTCTAACATGAAGAGGGAACGATCTGACGCAGAATCCTTTTCTATGCTCACACTTCCCCCACGACATGCTGAAACCAGCACATCAGAACAGACACACTCATAATAAGACCAAAAAGCAGTGACAGTCCTGGCAATTTTATACCTGGGCCAAGTGCCAAAACTGACTCTGAGGAGGTGGTGCTAAGAGGGGAGGGGATGCCCTGCTCTCAACCCTTTTCAGCAACAAAGGTCAGAGTCCTACGAACTCAGTGCTCTTGGGAGCCTCTAGCTTGAGGTTTTCTCCCAGCTCCTTTAGAGGTGGGGCCTTCAGGTGAGGCAGGACAAGGAGCTTTCAGACTCCAGACACGAATGTGGAACCAGCACAACTGGCCGAGTGAGGAGAGCAGGACCCTCGCTATCAGCCCCACTTTGGTCAATGAAAGCCCCTTGATCCTTTTGAGTGTTTCTATATTAGTTATATATACAGCATCTATATACCTCGAAGAGGCCTAAAACCATAATAAACGTTCATTATCTCACTCAGTTTTTCTGTGGGTTAGCAATTCAGAAATGGCTCAGCTGTGTGGCTTTGGCTCAAGGTCTCTCTCAAGAGGCCAAGATGTCAGCCAGGGCTGCAGTCATCTGAAGGCTGGACTGGGATGAGAGAATCTGCTTCCAAGACAGCTCATTCACATGGCTGGCCAGTTGGTGCTGGCTGATAACAGGAGGCCCGAGTTCCTGAATACATGGGTCCCTCTGTAGGGCTACTTGAATGTTCCTACAACTTAGTGGCTAGCTCTCGCCAGGATGTATCATGGGGGGGAGGGGAGTAGAAGCCACAATGTCTTTTATGTCCTAGCCTTGGAAATCACACATCATCATTTTGGAGTCCTCTATTCGTTACACAGGTCAGCCATGCTTAATACGAGAGGGGACTATACAAGGGAGTGAATAGTAGGAGGCAAGGATCATTAGGGGCCATCTTGGAAGCTACCACAGCTGCCTGTTGGCCCTACTTTTGCCCGTGGGAAGCTGTCTGTCCAATGCCTGAGCTTCTCCCGAGGGCTATCAAAACTTATTACTCATGGAAATGCCCGAGTGTCCTTTTAGAGAAGAGTCAACAGCTTGTGACCTCTCACCTGCCTCCGGCAGGTGGTGGCTCAGTGCCACGCCCCAGCCTCCACACCTTTGCTTAGGTAGCAGTGTGCATGTGGGGAGTGCCGAGAAGCACACGCCATGGTTTAGAACGCAACTGAAAGCAAAGCCCATCCCCGCTCCCCTCCAGAAAAACTTTCGGCCAGAGTACTGCTCTAAAATGGACATCTGGTGGCTCAAAGGAGTTAATAAGCCTATTTAAGTGTCTGAGTTATACCTGTGAGGCCCTGGGGAGAATGTGCCCTCACTGGATTTCTGCTCTTTTCCTGGAGGGGAAATAAACCCTGCTGACTCAGACAGGAGTAGAGAAGCTGATTGTTAACAGTTGCTGGATTCAACTTTGGTGGATGTCTGTGGAAATGCCAGTGAACTTCCACTGTCTTCTGCAAGAAAATCTAACCTAATTTCAACCATAAAATTTAAATTTTTAAATTTGCTGAGGAGATAGCGCATGCCAGACGTTTTATATACAGTCTCCCTTTATCCTCACAAGAACCCTGTGAGGTAGGTATCATAACCACCATTTTATAGAAGAGCAAATTGAAGCTCAGTGAGGTGAAATGATTTGCTCAACTTCCCAGCAAGTAAATGGAGGGGCCAGGATTCCAACCCGGGTATGTCTGACTCCAAAGCCTACATGATGCAGCTAGCTGAGAACTAGGTTCAAATGAGGAAGGCACTTGAGAATGTATATCCAAGGAGAGGAGGGGAGGAGAGGACCTGACACAGCTATAGTGGCAGGGGTAGAAGGAATGGGGTGCTCAGGGCAGCGGAGGGACAGAAGGCATCTCACGTCAGGAAGGACCATTCTGAGGCTGTCGCCTCGGCTCTCCTCTTCCAACCCTTTCTCCTCAGTCTAAGCCATAGTGATGCCAGTCTCCAGACATCTCCCTCTCCCTCCAAAGATAACCCAGGTTAGTAGTAAAATAGCCACTCTATGCTAGGCCTTGTGCTACGTTAAGCATCGCTTTAAAAACAAAACAAAACAACAACAAAAACAGCTTTCATCATTCCTAGGAGGTATTGTTGCTCGCATTTTATAGCTGAGGAGGCGGAGGCTTGAGGATTTAGGAAATCCCCAAGGTCACAAAGCACACGGCTCCCGGTTTCTGTCGGTGCTCAGGTTTTAAACCAGGCCTCTGACTTTGGGGCTTTCAGGACTCTTAACCACCATGCTGTACCAGACACAGGTTGCGGGGGTCGGGAAAGAACGCCGGAGCCTTCACTGCAAGCCTCCGCGGTCGTCGCCCATTCATCATCGTCCGAACCCGCGACACCCGCCCCCGACACAGAAGACGGAAGGGTCTGCGGTGCCTCTTAGAAGACTCAACTGATGGCGCCAGCCCGGTCCAGGGACCCACTTCGGAACCCTCCTGCTGCCGGGTGCAGCCTGACCCTACTGCTTGGGCATTCCCGAGACCCAGGGCAACCCCACGCCCGGCTGGACAGCGTTTGGGTGGGCCTGGGCCCCAATGCCCGGGATGGGCGAGCTGGAGCGGGAGGTGCCCAGGCTTTGGCGGGCGCCGGGCACCGCGGCGTGTGTGGCTCGGTACCCGGCTCCCTGTTTCCCACCCTGCGGTCGGTCGGCTGCTCCAGCGGGAGCCGTGGCCGGCGAGGCCGCCGCAGCCGCGCGCTCAGGGAGGCGGGCGGGTGGGCGGGAGGGGGCGCCTGGGCCGCCGAGGCCCTCGGGGCTTTGTGTGTTCGGAATCGGATTCTCCACCTCCCTTCCCCGCTTCCCATTCCCGCTTTCCGTTCCCCTAACCGAAGTCCCAGTAGAGTATCCAGCAATTAGCACGCGAGGTGGGGGTGGAAGACGACGGCGGGCAGGGGCGGGGACGGGGGGCTGCAGGGACCCCCCCCCCACCAGCCCTGCGCTCTGGCCTGCGCTGCCTTCGTGCGCCACCTGCCGGCTGCTCCCGGCCGCTGCGGCGCCCGCCCGCGCTGTTCCTAGGCAGATCTTGATCCCCGTGGACAATAGACAATGAGATTTTTTTTTGAACAATGATTTATTTTTTTGGAGGGGGGGGATAAAGAAGAAGGAGGGAGGGAGGAAGCAGCAGTGTGTTTGTCATCGCTTTAGAAAAAAAATCTCTGTTCTATCACTGTTTCTGCATATCCATTATATTGAGGACAAAAGAATACCGTACTGGAACAACAAAGCCAAGGGAAATGTTTTCTGTGGCTGACATTTAATTGCGTGCACAAGGTGCTACATTATCATGGGAAGAGATTATAGAGCGGAGTGGGGCAAGGCTTTGGTTCAAAAGCCTGACTTTTCTGCTTTAGGATGAGGGCATTCTTACACGTGTCCCGTTTTATATTGCTTCATATATCTCCATTCATGTTGTACACTACAGAGAAATCTACGTTTCTATATAGTTTTCCAACCTGTCTCAAGAAATCCTTGTCAATTATTTTTTGCACTACCTCCAAGGTCTGTTCTTTTACAGCTTACCGGGATAATTGCATTTCGCTTCCCAGTCTCCCTACATGTTTCTTACTAAAAGGATCCTAGTTTTTAGGAGCTGTTAGGGACCTTAGAGAACACAGTCCAACCCCCTGATTTTACAGATGAAAGAAGTCAAATGCCCTGACAAAGTCACACAAATAATTAGAGACGGCGGCAGGACCAGAACTCTTGTATCTCGACCCCTGGTCCCTATGACCTGCTGTTTAATATCCCTATGTCCAACACTCCCTGATTTGCTCACCCTCGTGGCCTCCTTGCTGGCAGGAGAAAACCATACACAATGAGCTGTGTTGCACAAAGACAGGCGATAAATGGGGACTGGGGACAGAAGTATAAGCTGCGTGGCTTGTTGATAATCCTCTTCACTGCCATATTCACTCCATCCCCTCTGAAATGCTGTGGAGGGGGGCAATATGTGTGTTATCTTCATTTACTTGTTCTGTTATTTTGCTATGATAAATTAATAGATAAAACCTATTGCACATATGTGCAACTCTCCAAAAAAAAAAGGCTTTTCCTGAAATGCAGGACTTGATCTCCTTCTCTGACCCAGTGCTAACCTGGCTACTGTGAGCGTAAGAAGGAATGTCTTCCATCTTTGGAAACTGTGCTTAGTGGTCTCTTGACAAAGGTGATTTGCCCTGGGAACTTGAATGGCACGGATTTCCTTCTAAGGCTCATAGAAATCCTTGGGCAGATGCAGATAGCTGATCATGCTGTAAACTAGAGACATTTTTCTTATGCCACCTTCCAAAGCACACTAAAACAGACGGCATTCCTCTTCAAACTCTTACTGTGTCGCACTAACAGAGACAGAAGAATTTTCAAGTCTTAGATGAGAAGTTCAGTAAACATCTTTGTACATCCAAAATAAGTCAACCCATCATGGAAGTCTGCTTAATTTAAAGGTTGTTCAGTCTGTTTAAAACAAATAGACCAATCTCACAGTCTGCAGACAACTAGACAGCAAGCAGAGGAAATTTCAAAACAGAAGGCCAGAACACTCCCTCTCTTTAAACTGTCTCCTAAAAGCATAGAGAAAAAGAAAGCACTCAGGCTGCAAGCAATTCCTAAACCTTCTCCTGAGTTTTGGCACCTTAAGAACATAACGTTGGTTTATACAGGGGCCATATGATATGTGCATGAGGAGCTTAGATCTCTCAATCCCCTAGTTTTCATGCACTTGTTCCTTTTCTTCTCTACCCAGAAGTGATTCATCCTGTCTCTACAAAAAGACCTAGAGTTCAATGATATTCTAATATGACAACCACACACTTGCAAACACCTTGCCTCAAGGATTTTGAGAGAATCAAATGTGATCAAATGAGATCATGTAGGGGAAAGTACTTTTAAAAGCCTTCAGAGATGAGGTATTATTCCCCTATGTTTGAGGTTTTGAAGCCATTAAAATGATTAATTGGAGCAGTACCATAACTGTTCTGTAAAATTGTGATTATACCCACTTTTCAGATAAGGAACTATAAGGTTACACATTAGAGGTAATGCTTAATATAAATTTTAGAACATCCGAATCTTATCCTAAAGAATATCCTTCATCATACTGGAATCGGGTAAATGCTAGAATTCTGATGACTCTGCTTCTCCAATGTCCTTATTTGGTAGCATGCGAATTAAAATGAACATTTTCAGATTTAGATTTTCCCAAACAGTGGTGTGAGCAGCTATTTATACTTTTGCTTTAGTCACCATTCTCTATAGTAGACAGTGTATTTAGAGTTGTAAAAACTGCTTTTCCATTTGCAGCCTAAATTTAAATATGAACTTCAGCAACCAAAGTCCTCTCTTGGTCAAATAAATACAAGAGTCACCATAGAGACATCCCATTCAATCCCATATTTCTGGCATATGGCTTTCATTTAAGGGTTCCACATCATTCACAGTATTTCCCAAGACAATTTATGTAGCACCTGTTTATGTAACACCTCTCTTTAGGACATCCCAAGAGATTTACAGACATCATACAATGAATTAATATCTGTATTACGAGATAGAGCTCCATTGAAATGATACTCAATTTGCAGAGAGTAAAACCTAACCCAGGCAGCTGATTTTATACAACAGGCCCACGGGGTGCAAAACCCTGTACCAGGTACCATAAGGAGAAGAAATGACCTGCGTCACTGAAGGATAAACAAATATCGGAACCCTGACTTCCCCAATAGTTTTTGTCCTATTTGATCAAAACCAAGCCTGGAATCAAGATTCTCCAGAGACCAAAACCCAAATTTACCTCCTGCTCACAGCACTGGCTACTGGGTGGGGGAGCTTTGGACCCATTACCTGATTTAATCCCAGGTCTTTACACAACCTGGATCCTGGACCTGACTCCATGACTAACTCCCAGTGACTGGGCCTTCACATGTTGATGTTCATATGTCCCTTCCCGGTAACCAGTTAGACTGGCTGGCTGCAAGAACGATCTCAAGTTGGTTTCCATTAAACCTCATTCTGGAATTTATTCCCTTTCTCTTTTATAAAAGGACCCATGGCTCCTCGGGGTCAGCTTGGTGTCACTAACTTGTTGGAAGCTTATGTCTATGGGATTTTGTGGGAAGGTTAGCAGAACTTCAGCTGATTCTTCCGGTACCTTATTGACTGCCCTAGGTGTCCTCCCATGCTCCAGAGTTTGTGGTGGATCAGAGACTCAAACAGACCCAGAATCTGACACCGAATCCTATGGAACATGGGACAGGGTTAAGGCCACCAAATCTGCTCTAAGAGCATGTGACTAGCAGGCAGGAAATAAAGAAGGTGCTAGCAGCTGTTGGGTGTTAGGCAACTCAGTGTGCTCCCTGTGCCTCGTGCCACATGCCCAATATTCATTCCAGACTGGGGCTTGGTCAGTGAGGCCTTGGAGGAAAATCTGGGCACGTTGCTACATGTTCCTCCTCCACCCCCTTCTAGCTATCGCATCTTTACTGTGGACTTCTGCCCTTGCAAATTCTTGCAATGTAGGAAATACCCAGTGGAAATACAAAATAATCATGTCATCTTTCACACATTTATGGTACTTTGGCAATGTTTCTAATAGCACTGAGGGACAAGAGTTTATCTTTCTATCTTAAATCTCACAAATCTTTCTTTTTTCATCACAAGCATAAATTTTGTTTAGTCCAATAACATGGTTAAAATTATAGTGCTTTTCTTCATTACAGAGATGCCGTTACTTAGGATGGGGACAGTGACTATATCTTAAGCTTAGCACATTTATTTTTTCTCTTCACCTGCATCAGGGTACCCTCTGGAAGATAAGTAAAAGATTTTCACTTAGTTGTGCTGAGACATATGTTTGTGATTGTAAGCACTTAAGGGAGTGGACTTTAGTCTAAGGGAGAGCCAGTTACTGTATACCTCCACCGAGTTTCTTTTTCAGACTCGAAAACAGGGGAGCGTCATCTGAGATATCTTATAGTGGTTAAGAACCCTGGCTGTGGAAATACAGGCAAGTTATTTAAACTTCTCTGAGCCTCAGTCTCTCATTTAGGAAGTGGTGATAATAATAGTACCTCATAAGTTTGCTGTGGTGATTGAAGCAATAGAACATGTAAAGGGCTTAGCACGGTGCTTAGCATCTTATCGACTGTCAGTGTCAGCCAGCCCCACCACCATTGCTCTTTCCATCCTCTTGTTTCTACACAGCAGTCCTCTGCCCTGGCCGGTGCCAGGAGCCACCTGAAGATCCATCCTCTATTACTGTCTCTGCACCTCTGGCTAAGGTGCTGTGACTACCCATATCAGCCTCTACCCCTTGGGCAGGGCGCAGGCGCAGGCAAAATTGGTGACAAGCTGGTAGAAACTCAGATCTGAAGAAAGAACGGGGCCCTCCGGGATGGCTCCTGCCTCTGCTGACGGCTGCCTCTTCTCACGGGCTCTGCAGCCAGGCTCCTGCTCCCAGCCTGCCTCAGCTCCTGCCACAGTGGGACCTGTTACTGAGGCAGCCTGATGGAGATGCTCTTCTCTACCCTCTGCCAGGTGCTTGGGTCTTCACAGATTCTTTCCTTCTGTCCACAGAGCTCGAGAAGGTCCAGACCTATGTGGGAAATTACCACCGTTTGCTGCCTCCCTTTGGATCAGACACAATCCATAGAATAATGCTATCCTTAACTGAAGCGTTTGTCCTTCTCTCTGGGATGGAAGGTCAATGCCATGCCAACATCTCTCACATTTGACCCTGTTACTTCAAGTTCTTTATGTTCAAACTTTATCAGGCATTCACTCATTGCGGAAGCAGAATAACCCCACAGATGGTGTCTGAGCTGGAGCACAGTGGATTTCTCTCTAGAGTTTCAGGGTCTACTTTCTCTGCTCTTCTTTTGGAGTTATTGAGTAAGCCTCAAGAATAGCTTACATTTATCTCTCTTGGGATCTGAACCCCAGTGTTTAGTTTTTTGAAATGATGACACATCATATTATTGACCATTTCCTTCTAATGATTATTCTATCATCTATCTATCTATCTATCCATCCATCTAATCATCATCTATCTACCAATGATCATATCTGTATATCATATCTATAGCTAATCTATCATTGTAGAAACATGATTTTGCTGGTTATTAGCTATGTCTGACTCAGAATATTTTCACTGAAGGGCAGATGTGCCAAGCTATAACTTACCACTAACACAAAGGCCTGACCTCTCTGTTTCCTTCAACAAGTGGAATCAGACACCCTTTTGGAAACAGCTCACATTAGGATGCCAAAATATGCAGACAGACAGGGTTATGAGTGAAGCTGATACAAGTCAATGGAAAATGCATTGGCAGGGCTTAGACACAGAAAAAAATGCCTGTCTACACAAGGTTGCATGTAGCTGACTAGTGAGCAATACAAGATTAAAAAGGATGCCCATCTTTGATTCTTCTCTATCCAATGCACTCCATTCTGTCAGTCCTTTCTTCACCTCCCTTTAATGTTTTTCTTTCTTTTCTTTCCTACTATACTCTAAGCCTAGTCAAAGTCTCTGACCTCAGATCTGGTCCATTGCAAAAGCCTTATAACTGGTCTACCTACTTCATATATTGTCTCTTTAAAGACCATCCAATAACTGCCAACTGAGTAATCCTGTTAAAATACTACTTCCTTCAAATCTTACTAACCGCTAATTCCTGCAGGAAAATGTCCAAATTTTTCCTCTCCACTTCTGTCAAACAGTTTTACCCCTCTTCATCTAAAAATTTCTCATGTCATTCAACCTCCCGTGTACACCTTTCTTATTCTGTTTTGCCTTTCCAAATATTCCTCCATTCTTTGAGATTGGGCTCAAAACCCCCTTTCCACTTGAAAGGATTGCTCTCCTCAGAATTCCCAGATATTATTACTTATATGTTTGATTTCATGCCTTCAAAAATTCTGTCTCCTGACCTTTTGTCTAGTGTTGCTCCTTAACTTTCATGTGCTAACCTCTTGTCACATGTCCTGGGTAATGAGCTCCTCAAAGATGCTTAATTTCATATTCCAAGTTTTCCCCAAAGCATCTTGCATGGGCCTCACACTGACACTTTAGAACATTGGGTTTGATCAACAAAAGATAAAAACAATGGAAAAGGAAGACAAACTAGTAAAACCAATTTCATCACCAGTAGAGAAATGACAGGACAGAATTTTGCTCCAGTGCATGTTGAATTTGAAGTGTTGAAGGAGAATATATTTTTCAGGCTATGCATATTTAAGAAGAATCTTTGAGGTCATCTTATCCAATTTTCTGGCTTTAAATGATGCAAGGCAAAAAGGATCCAGCATAAGTTTAGAGAACTCAGGGGTGGAGGAATTAAGTTTCAATGTTGTAACAAACTCTCCCCATGACAGTTCTCTCACTTGTCACCCTAGATGAATATCCCCTTGCTCTGGCTACTGAGTTTGTCCCTTTAGGGCAATTGAAAAGAAAATGCCATCATCCCATCTCTCCAACAGGTTTCCAAAATAGATGAGTATTAGTCAGTAAGAGAACCATGCCTTATTGAACATTTGGAGTGACTAGCACTCAATAAGGCATTTGGAGAGGACAATTGCTCCCTTCCCCATGCCCTAAACTTTGCCATAATAGTGCTGCAGTCCCTTCCCATTTCATTTGAGTCTCTTTGATTTCATTGCCACCAATACTTAAGGCTGAGTGTCCTCTCCATTCTTGAATATATATTTAGTGAGTGCTCCAAGGTATACAGCGCTTGCTAAGGAATGCAATGAATATAAAGATGAATCAGTCCTTCTCATAAGGAGCTTACAGTCTAGTGTAGAGATGCATCCTGTATGAAACCAAGTAGAATATAAGCAAATATACTGTGGGTTTACTTCCAGCCAGGATTGGGATCAAGGAGGTTGGGAGTGTGGGAAGGATGGAGAAGGAGGGGGATGTGCCTATTGGAGGCAAGCTCAGGTTTGGACACGTTGAACTGCAGGTGTTGAGGGCCAGTCTGGTGAAGATGGTCAGCAGTCTCTACTAGATTTATGAAAGACTTCTTATTATCAGATTGATGTGCATTGTTTTATTCAAGAAAAAAGGGAAGGAGCAGTAGGTGGAAGAAAGGAAAGATGATAAAGAAAACAGGGTCCCTTTTTCATATGGGAAACTATATTTGTTCTGCATAATGATGGAGGAAAACATCATAGATTCTGATTGTGACTCTACTGGGGTTAAATATGCTCTCTATATGTCTGGGTTTTCTCTTAGCTTAATGTTGAAGACCTCCTATCTTTGGTCTGTTGGGTTAAAATTATAATCTTCAAAACTCTGCTCCACAGTCCATGAGTGATTCGCTTTCTCTCTTTTCTTGTCTTTTTACATTTTCCTCTCTCCTGGTTTCTGATGTAGAGTGTTGGGCTCAGTGATGGTGGCTATTTGAATAGGAGCAAGAGCAAAAGGTAGGGTGGGGGGAGGCAGATAGCTGTAATGGAATAGCAACAAAGTATTGATTTGAAAAATTCCATTGGAGTAACTTTCATAGGTACGTACAAATTAAAATCATGTACATAATCTTGTTCGAATGCATTTGTGTCTTTTCAAAATATCACATACATCTGGATGTCATCCTTGGATTAGGTCCTAGTGGAGATCATTGCCAGAGAAATTAGTAGATTTTCAAGGACCTCGTGACTTAGGTTTACTTACTTGACAACAGGTTCCCCAGAGGAAAATGAGACCTTGTCTTCCACAACTTAATTGAGAACCATCAATGTTATAGAGCCTACGACCAACTTGCAATAGAAGCCAACCAGAATTTGTTAATACTGAGCTGAAAGAGGGATTAGCAATGAACAAGGGAACACTGCATTCCAGATCTGCTCTCAGAAACCTTCACGGAGCCATATGCTGAGAATCTGTGGGTGAGAGGTGAGCTAATCACTTCTGAAACACCCCAATTGAAGAAGCCGGCCTTTGTTTGAGATGACACCAGGAATAAAAGCAGGTTATCATCGCTATACCCAGTGGCCTGACAGAGCAAATGGAAGGGCTCCATGAGGTGAGGGGAGGTGAAGAGAAGATTAGTGAGGTTCAAATGGGATAATTGGAAAAGTAGGGGGAAGGTAGTAAATTATGCTTCATTTACTTGGTTTTGTTACCACATTGTATGAAAAGCAGAATCAGACAGGGTGGAGGAGGTAAGCAAAATGCTGGGCCAGTACTTCTGCTGGCCATCTAAAATCCTGTTGCTAGATTTTTACAACAAGAAAGAGAAACCAGACAAAATAAACTGTTTTCTGAAGGTCTTTTTCATGTTATCAGAGCCTAGAGATCTCATGAGGGCAACGGTTGAAAGAAAAGATCACAAACAGAGAAGTAAATGAAGACAGGTAGAGGTAATGGCTAAGCCAGATTCTTCTTGACAGCTTAAAGTTGACTCCCTGCTCCATCGTGTCCTTGCTCTTTGACCTTGGGCAAGTTACTTAACCTCTTTGTGCCTCAGCTTCCTCTATGTGATGTGAAAATAATAATTGTACCAATGACTTAATATAAAGCTCTAGAAACACTCCTAGCACTCTGAAAACACTCAGAAAGCTCAGCCATGAGGAAGGTGGTAGTGATGATGATAAATACTTTAGAGCTATGGTTTTCATTGCTCTCAGGGCATTTTGTAAATTTGGGGGACACATTTTTGGTTTTATAGGAATAGGGGTATTACTGCTATTTAGTGGGTGGAGGCAAACAACAAAAAATTATCTTTCACCCCACATAATTTAGAGTATTCTACTGAATATTCCAGTAGAAGAAAAACCTGATTAATACTATCTGAAAATAGAAACTAATTCAGTTAAAAAATTTACATGATGTATTCCTGCATTATTTTGATATGCACTGAATTTTCCACTATCATATAAATCAAGAAGATTATACTGTTTTGTTCGGTGTATTATCAAGAGGTGTTCACCATTTTGGAAAAACACATCACTGATGGCAAATACAACCATGAGTATTGGCTGCATTTGTAACTATTACTGGCACTGCCACCCCCCACAGGTGAGGCTCTTACTACTTGATTGTGGCTTCTAATGTAGCCATGCCTGAGCATTTACATATTGAGGTGCACATTATTTATTAAACTAACTTTTTATACTGTCTTTCTGTTTATTTTTATTGCATTGATTTCCTTTTGAAATTTTACTCAGGATATTAAAGGGTGTTGGAGACTGAATCATGTGTGCCCCACAAAAGTCATGTTCACGTCCCAACCCCAATCCTGAGGGTGTGAACACATTTGTAAATAGGACTTTTGAAGATGTTATTAGTTAAAGTGTGCCCAAAAGGATGAGGGTGGGCCTTGATCCAATATGGCTGAAGTCTTCAAACGCAAAGGAAATTGTACAGAGAGAGAAGCTACAGAGAATAGCCAGAAGCTACAAATTAATGGAAACTGGAAGAGAAAGAAGAGGCCACCAAGTGCATTGCCATGTGAAGGAAAAACCAAGGCACCCCAAAGATTGCCAGCCAGCTGGAAGATACCAACTTGGGAAGCAGCAAGCCTTCTGGCATCTGAAACCATGGGGCAATGCATTCCTGCTGTTAAGCCATCCCATTGCCTGGCACTTGTTTTAGCAGCTAGGAGAGTAAAACAAAGGGGCATGACAACATACTTGTTATAAAAAGGCAGTGTTAGCTTTTATATGTTTGAAAACCATGGATTTTTAGAACCAAGTTCAGCACAAACATTAATTGTTGTAGTTTCCAGAAATCAGCCACTGAGAGAAGGAAGTCAGAACCCAACAGAGAGAGTGTTTCACTTGATCTGAATTTGCTTCTGTCATCCCTCAGTTAAGTATTCTAAATATGTATCTAGTGGTCAGAGAATTTTGGTGTATTGTCTGTATCTGCCCTGAAGGGTCCTGAAATCTAGCTCATGATTAGGATGCAGTGGTTGGTCAATTCTATCTCGAAGGTCAGCCAAAGTTAACATGAGCTACAAAAACAAAACAAAACAAGCCCAGAGAAAGCTGACTTCAATTGGGAAGATCACCCTTCCTTTTCTGCACATGACTTCTCTTTCTTCCTCCTTTTTGCTCTCTTTTTGGGCTTTCTCCCTGTGAAAAGATCAAGGCAGCCAGGCAGGAAGACCCCGTTTCACTGTGGACCTCCTGCTTTGTCGAGGGCTCTCTCCCCACCTGATCACAGGCTCAAGGGCCTGTCTCCCTAGCAGAATTAATTTAGGCCATATCTCTGACTTAGTCTCAGTAAGTCCTGTTGCTGGGGGCAGGTCAGAGGTCTGTTTACTCCCTGACAGGGGCAAAGAGAAAGGAGGAGAGTTTCAGAAAAGCTATAGTTGAGATTATATAATTCCTGGAAGGTTGTGCGCCACCAAACAGTGATGGGGAGGATGGCAAGTGGAGTCAGCTTCCTGGGGGTCAGCCCTGAGTTCGGTTTCTCTCTATTAATATACTAGGATATATTACTGATGAAGGTGTTACAGTCTTAGTCTGGCAAAATCAAGACAAAATAAAGAGTCTTTAACTCTTTCAAGATTTAATCTGGGATTGAACTGTATGCAGAGATTTACTGTTTCTCAAAAATTAAGTTTTCCTGTTCCTAGGTATTATAAGAAAGCAAAAAGTAAGAAAAGAAGAAAAGGAGGGAGGAATGGAAGGGTAGAGGGAGGGAGGGAGGGAAGAAGAAAAGAAAGGAAAAAAATCTTTGAGAAAAACCATTAATTAGGATTGAGGAGATCTATAAAGTCTCTGCCTGGAGCTGGTTGTAATTTCAAAGCTGGCTGTAACAGTATCTCCCAACCCATAAGCTCTTCTGCAATGTGACATTGCCACACTCCATCAAGAGGCAGAGTCTAACTCCCTTCCCCTTGAATCTGGACTGATCTTGAAAGCAAGACACCCTAAAGGGCAGTTTTTCCTTCTGCTGGAGAAGAGAAAAGGCTAGATATTTCTACAGTGGAAAAGAGGATTATGTGATACCAAATCTAGACCATACCCACTGGAGCAGGGTCCAATTTAAAAAGGTAGATCTGTGACCAAGTCAAATTGGTAAAAATACTGGAAAGTCATTGAGAACAACAGTGAGCTAGACAGCAGCAAGGATGCTTGCAAGGAGGAGATGCCCTGGGTGGAAGGCTGAAGGAGCAACCAGACCAAGGCTAGACGTCTGACAGGTGTGGGGCCTTTGTGCAAAAGGCTGGACAAGGTTGCATCAGCATTAGCAGAACAGATGTCAGTGGCTGAGACCTTTGAGCAGCTGACAATGACCTTGGAGGATGGATGTGTGCTGGGTCCTAGAGAAACCAGAGACCTGGGTAAGAATAGCTTGGTGAGGTTACTGACTGCTCATGTCCTGGACCAGTTTTCTTTGGAGCACCCTTTTCTTACTCAGTTTTGAACAGAAGGGGTCCAATTTTCATGGGTTGTTCCCCCAGGTCTCTGCGTCAGTGCCAATGGGAAGCACTGGCAGGAGAGTGGAGGGTGGAGGGAAAGAGAAACCAAGTATTTCTTCTCCTCCCTCTCTGCAGCTGCATGTCCTCTGTGGCTCTGGTTGTAACCAGGCAGGTCCACGGTGGTTCCTGTTTGCTAGGGGTTGAAGTGTGTCCCCCAAAAAGACGTGTTTGAGTCCTAACCCACAATCTGCGAATGTGACTTTATTTGGAAATAGGGTCTTTGAAGATGCTGTTGGTTGAAATGAGGCCAAAATGGCTTAGGATAGGTCTTTAATCAACATGACTGGTGTCCTTATAAGAAGAGGAAACTTGGTCACAGGCAGATGAGGGGAGGACCCATGTGGAGGCAGGAGAGAAGACACCATGTGGATATGAGACTGGAGTTGTTCAGTCACACCTCAAGGAATGCCTGAGGCCACCAGAAGCCCCAGGAGAGAGACCTCAGAAGGACCATGGTCTTGGTGACACCTTTATTTCAGACTATGAGCCTCCAGAACTCTGAGACAATACATTGCTGTTGTTTTATGCCATCGGGTTTGTGGTACTTCGTAATGACAGCAGCACTAGGAAATTAAGACAGCCCCTGCTAGGTGTCACCATCCCTGAGCTCCAGGAAGTCCTTCCCCTCTTCCCTTTGACCTCTGGCATATCAGCTTTCTGTCTCTGCAATTTTTGGATTCCTCACTGCCCCTGGCTGGCTTCTCAGCTCTTCTGTCTTTTATTCATCAAAGTCCTTATGTTTCAAATATTCTTGTGGTTTCTGTTTCTTGGTTAGATCTGATTCAGGGATGTGCTGCCAGGGACTAGCTTTGGAAACACCTTCCTGGGAGAGGTTTGTTGGAAAGCAAGGGGTTTTCAGGGCAGCTGGGTGTGTGACTTGCCTGCTCCCATCCTTTCAAAACCACAGGAGCCATTTCTTTAAAGGAGGAACTTAATGGAGGAATTGGGCGGGGAGCAAGCTAAAGAATTCACTAATACTGGGGCACCAAGGTCATCAGAGACAAGAGCAAACTTATCAACTCATTAGGCAAATAACAAGGTGTCTGGTGGGGATTCATGAATCACTGAATTGCCGTAGCATTCTTGAGCCCCAAAGAATGATCATACCTTGGGTCTGATCTCAAATAGAACAGAGAACAATGTGGTGAGAGCCTCTAATTTAACATTCCTATAATATTTCCAACATATCAAATCCCCACTAGGACAAATATATACAAATGAACCACTATAAGTTTTCTCTTTTACCTCAGTCAAGCCACTTGAGCCTCTGCTAAGAAATTATGATAAAAGTGACAAAAACAAAAGGAAACATAACATTATAATGTCATTTAAAACATAAAAGATTTCCAGGAGATCCTTTGTTGTACTGGAAGAACACAAGAGGCATTTTTAAATGACTTTTTTTCCCCCTTTTGGATAACTGCAGAGTGATGCAACCCAAATCATACTTGGCTGGTGCTGAGGTCACCATTTAGCCCCTGCTGACATATTGAGGTGGTCAGAGAGGCCAGGATCTCAAAGGGGTAAAAGTCTGGGGACATGAGAGCAGGTGTCATTCAGCCTACAAGTGGCTCTGCTCAGAGAAAACAGGGCATCGTGTTTGACTGCAGGTGTGCAGGACCCGTTCCCGTGCTGGGGATGGGGACAAGGAGCATGCCGGTGTCACTGGCACTACTGATTACAATGGGAGAGGGAAATCCCATCTGGGAATGTGTCCTTGGGGGTGTGACTTCTACTGCTGTGTAATGAACCTGCAACAGGGGAAGGGCATTCCATTGTGGACTTTACTGCACTAGGCAACTCTGACAGGGATATGGATACTTATTCCAATTCACAGGCATAAGACGAGGACAGTAGTGGGGAAGCTGCCTGCCTTGCAATGATACATTTAGGGAGAGGATTCAACACTGAAGGTTTATAAAGGAGAATAATACAGTACAGTTATAGAGTCCTAGGGTCATTTGCTCATTTGTTCTGCACCCTTCCCTAGAAACAGGGCTGCAAGCAAGTATTCTGTGGTAGTTTAAAAACATGGCCAACCAATTCGTTGACACTTCTTCCGTCAAAACATGGGACCCATATATCCTCCTCTTGAATCTGGGTAGGCTTGTGAGTGCTTTGACCAATAGAGTACAGCACAATTGACCAAAGGGACTCCTGGAGCTGGGTCATAAAAGGCCATGTAGCTTTCACTTTGTTAGCTGAAACACTTTCTTAGAGCCCTAAGCTGCCGTGTAAGGAGTCTGACTACCCTGAGGTTGGCATGCTGGAGAGGCCTCATGGGGGAGCTCCCATTGCCAGTCCCAGCTGCGCCTAGCCTTCCAGCCATCCCGCAAGCTGTCAGCATGTAAGGACTCTGTCTGAGACCCTCCAGGTCAGCCCATAGCCAGGTAATTACCAATGAGTGGCTTCCATTGGTGCCCCGTGACACCCAAGATCACCCAGCCAGGCCCTGCCTGCATTCTTGACCCACAAAATCATGAGAAATATGAAAATCATTGTTATTTTAAGCCACTATGTTTTGGGGCATTTTTTTATGCAGCAATAGTTAGCTAAAACATATTCTTAAACAGATAAGGTCCTATCTATTCCTAGTATGTCCCGGTAAGTAGATTTCACCACTCAGTAATGCTTCAGTGTCAAATAGCAATCACCGTCTTTTATTGAGTCCTGTTGCAAACTCAGGTGATGTGGGGGATATGAGATATAAGGTTCAGTCTTTGACCTAAAGGAACTAATAAAATAATCATTATGGGATGCATTTATTGAGTGATGCTATATAATAGGTTAATGAGTTTCAAAAGTATGGGCTCCAAAACAACAGCATCAGCATTACCCTGGGACTTTTTGGAAATATGAATCCTCAGACCCCACCCCAGACTTACTGAATTAGAACCTCTGGGGGTGGGCCCAGCATAATGCATTTTAATAAGCCCTCCAGGTGATTGTGATGCACACTAAAGTTCGAGAACCACTGTACTAAGCAGTTTACTTACTTTACCTCATTGAATGCTTGCTATTATTGATGTTTTGGGCCAATATTTTTTGTTGTTAAGGGCTGTCCTGTTCACCCTGGGATGTTTAGCAGCATCCTTGGCTTCCACCCATTAGATGATGATAGCACACTTTTCCCCAGCTGCGACAACACAACATATCACCAAATATTGCCAAATGTCCCTTGGAGGTCAAAAATCACCCTACCATAATCTGATGAGGTAGTTACAATTACCCTATTTCACAAATGGCAAAGCTGAAGTCCAGAGAGAGATGACCTGCCATAAGTCATCTCCACCAAGCAGGACCCCCAAACCGTGCTCTTATGGATGTACTATACTGTGAATAATCTATCCAGCAAAATTAAGCATACACATAGGCAAAAATAACTACATAAAAAGATAATTGACAATACAGAACAAAGGATGATGGGGAACAATTTCTACATAAAATAATCACACTAAGCATTGAAAGGAAGAAGAGAGCACTTGTGGTAAAAATAAAAGGCATTGTGGAAAAGATAGAATGTTTGCTGAGTGAGTCTTGACGGTTGGATAGAATGAAGTCAAGAAAAAATGAGGAGAAAGGACATTTTAAAAAGATGAAAAATAATGTGATCACAAGGTTCAAAAGCAGTAATGTGCAAGGTTTGATTAAAATATCAAGGCTGCTGTGGTCACTCGAAAGTAGATTAAAAGGGAAGAAAAGAAAACGGGGATGCAGGGGGATGCCACCCACTCTAATAAGCTGAGTCTGTCAGAAGTAGTGCATGAATGTACAAAACATTGGGCATAACGGGCTAACTATCAAGGGAAAATCGCCATCTCAAAGTAGTGCCATAATCTAAATGCCTGTGCTGATGAAATGTCGAGTGCAAATCAAGCTGGAAATTTCTAGTTTGACACCTTACAAGGTAATAAGTTAGGTGAGGAATCTGTGATTAACAGGGAGCACACAGACAAAGGTCTTTCCACTCTGATTGACCAGAGAGTCAAAGGTTTCGGCAACTGAAGTTGACAGCTGGGCATTCATTTAGATGTTCTGAGTGTCCATGGGGTGCAAGATCCTGTGCCAGGTGATAGGGAGTTAGAAATCATTAGTCATGTTAATCAAACAGAATTTCTGTCTTCAAGGGACTAACGAAGTCATGAACCCACAGTGTCTGTACCACTAGACAGTGGAGGTTTCTGTGCATCCTATCCTTGGAGGGTGTAATGAATGGGCACCAGTCCAGGGGGTGAAATTCCAAAGGAACTTACAAAGTTCCTGACAGTACAAGATCCTGGCTTAGCTTGTAAGTCTCTGGCTTTCCCTGGGAGGAGTCCCCCCTTACATCCTCAATCACACACTTTGGGGTAGAACCGCCAGGGGAGTTTAACAATGCACATTTCTGGGCCCTATCTCCAGACATACTGATTCCCTGGGTGATAAAGCCCTTGATATCTATGGTAAGTCCCTGATATCTCTGTTAGGACCTTTGTTATCAGTTAACCATTCAGCAGCAGGAACTAGCAAGATTTAACTAGGTAAGCTCTAAAAGCCTTGCCTACAAAGGCTCCTCTCATGATTTCTAACCCTCAGCCCATGCCGTGTCCAGGGAATACAACTTCTGGCAGACACTTCTGGGCTACAGTAGTTTTCTGACAGGGCTCAATGTGCTCCTTTTTATTCACGTCCCCTGGTTCACTGCTGACTCAGGCATCAGCCACAGCCCAGGAAGGCCTGGCCATCTCCGTACTTCCTTCCTGGGGAGAGGCCACCTCAAAAGCCCAAATGAAAGGAACAGTTCTTGAAAACGATGGAGAAAAATCAGGACATTTAACCAAGTTAAGCAAACACCTAACCCAACATCTGGACTGAAGAATTGTGTTGTCAGATTTTTATAAGATTTTCCATGGGAAATGAGTTTTATTCAAAAACTATCCATCAGTGTTCAACACTTTTTTCCCCCTAAATTTAAATTCTTTATCCTGGGTTTGAATCAAATGCATTTCTTTGTTTACACATCTTCTTTGGAAAGATATTTTTTCTCATATACTGTTTTTCATTTTTTCTCTCTCATCATATATGTATTTGGCTTAGTTTTCCTTTAACTTTGGGGCCAGCAGTGAGCAGGCCTCAACAGGTAGGCAGAAGGCAGCTGTGTCTCTTTAAAAGAACCAAGCAGATCACAAAATGTCTGTCAAATGAACATGTCTGCCTGAAGCGTTCCACTCTGATGGGGCTTAGCCTTGAGCTCTGATTTGCTCGAGTTTAAAAAAAATAAATTCCCCTAATTTCACTGTCAAGATTTTGAGAAGCATTCTCATGGTTTTAAAGAGATTATTGCATAATTTGTTCATGTTTAAAGAATTATATTGTTAAATAAATTTAGCTCTCCACATTCTAAATGACAAAAACAAGTGAAGTTACATCATTTGAATTATGAAGTGATAATGTCTTCCAATTCTGCCCCAATCAAAAGTGTAACAGTTTAAAGCTTATAATAATCATGTTCAAACATATTCAGATTATAATTACTTTTCTTCTGATAATGATAGCCCGTCTGATTGGATGATTACCTATTTGACTTTGATAAGTCTCAGAGGTCAAAAAAGGGATAATTGCAGACATCTGTTTTCTATGGAAAATATAATCTCAGAAAATAGTGTTTAAAGTGACATCTGCAAATATGTGTTTTAGAAAGAAACTCGTTGCACATTTAAAATCATAGAGAAAAGAAGCAATTCCTAAGCTACTATGTATCATACTGTCTTTGTAAATAGATGAACAAGTTTAACTTACTAGTATTCATGTATGCATAAGTAATTATAAGCAGGCATGATTATATTTTGTACAGGTAGAATTAGAAATGGAAATAGACTGTGAGAAAGGAATTTGAAAGAGTCTATGCTATGGAATGGTACAAAGGCTTTTTCTCTTTTTTGTTTGTTTTAATTCAGTTTGGACACACATAGTTGCAACCATTTTCCTGGCTGTTTTTTATTTTGCAGTTTGGGGCTGGGAGATCTTGTCTCCTCGGTTTCTCCTTATAGGTGACTTGCTCCACTTAAGAGATGGCTTTTAGTGGAGGAAAAGGAAGAGAGATCCTTTCTTTCTTGGCTGCCATGATTCTCTACCTAGGAGACATGCCAGTTTCTCTCTCTTCAGGTGCATCAACTCCCCAAATCTCTCAGAGAGACTCCAAAAGCCTCTTCCTCCCTCCAAGCAACATCTGTATTCTGCAGTACAAAGGGACAACTGTTTTTAATATTCTCCTGCATGCATGGTAAAACTTCCTCAGTTTAAATCATTAATTCAGAATATTCTCTAATTCATGCAAGACCTGGGTTATCACTTTTGCCAGATTAGACTTCCTAAATTATAAATCTCATCATAACATTTCCCAGATCAAAAGTCTTTGTTGGCGGGGAAGAATGTAGACCCGGAATCGTGGGATGGAGAACATCTTCTTGACCAAAAGGGGGAAATGAAAGGAAATGAAATAAGCTTCAGTGGCAGAGAGATTCCAAAAGGAGCCGAGAGGTCACTCTGGTGGGCACTCTTACGCACAATTTAGACAACCCTTTTTAGGTTCTAATGAATTGGGGTAGCTGGTGGTAGATACCTGAAACTATCAAACTACAACCCAGAACCCATGAATCTCGAAGACAGTTGTATAAAAATGTAGCTTATGAGGGGTGACAATGGGATTGGGAAAGCCATAAGGACCACACTCCCCTTTGTCTAGTTTATGGATAGATGAGTAGAAAAACGGGGGAAGGAAAAAAACAAACAAACAAAGGCACCCAGTGTTCTTTTTTACTTTAATTGCTCTTTTTCACTTTAATTATTATTGTTATTTTTGTGTGTGTGGTAATGAAGGTGTCAGGGATTGATTTTGGTGATGAATGCACAGCTGTGTAATGGTACTGTGAATATCGAATGTATGATTTGTTTTGTATGAGTGTGTGGTATGTGAATATATCTCAATAAAATGAAGATAAAAAAAAAAAAAAGTCTTTGTTGGCTTCCCAGTGCCTTCAAAAGGAATTCCAAACTTCTCAGCAATCCATGATCCTTCATAATTTGGCCTAAATCTATTTTTCCCATTCTTACCTTACACTTGAAACCCTCCTCTCTGGTTGAATCTAACACCAAGTGGTGTTAATCTTTCTTGTTTCTGGTCTAGCTCTTTGGAGGAGCCATTGCCCTTACCTAGAATTTTCTCTCCACCACCTCTGCCTATTAATCTTCCGTCGTTGTTATTAGGTTGGTTGGTTTACGTACCCCAGGTGCACAGAACTGGATGAATTGTAATTTCTGGTTTATGACACACATGTAAGATTGCTCCATGCAAGAGCTTCTTTTATATTTGTTCATGAATAGTACAGATTTATCAATTTTTCAAAGTCTACCTTAAATCCCATCTTTCCAATAGGGTCTGTCCCTCTGTGTGTAGGGATGCTGCTGCTAAGAGGGCTCTTTCTCACCCTGAACTGTCCAGTTTATAATCTAGAGCCAAGACTACTTGCCTTAAAGGTATCACATGCTGCCTGGTACCTAGTTGGATGTTCACTCATCCACAGGCAGAGTTAGGTACGTCCCTCTGTGTCATGCATGCGGTACTTTGTGGCAGCGCTGTAAAAGCCTTTACCAAGTTGTGCTCTATTTTATCCATGTCCATCTTCTGCAAAAGACAGTAAATTCCCAAGGCCAGCTTCAGTCCCTCATTCATCCTTCCATCCCAAGTGCCGAGCACAGTGCCTAGTACACAGGTAATGTTTTGTCAGCAGTCCTTTAGTATTTTAGGGAGTGTAAACTCCTGGGGGACAATGAAAGGAGTCACAGAATTTCTGGCGAGGGGTGGACCTCACAGCTTGGATTTTTTCTGAATCTCTCACAGTGTGTAGCACAGTACTGAGCCAACGTAAGTACTTAATACATGCTTATTGAGTGATGGATGTTTAAACTCCTTCAGAAAATTAACAAACCATATATGTTAGGTCGGGTGACCAACTTGTCTAAGTGTTCCCAGGGCTGACCTGGCTTTAAAACAGAAAGTTCCATGTCCAGGAATTCCACTTTGTTCCCTGGCAATCTGGGCGTTTTGTTTGGTCATCATAGTTTAGAAGTCTCATGCACATACCAATAACTTAAATGCTAATTTCTATTATTCTCCACCTGTCACCATGGTCTTTTAAGGACCACATTGCAAACTTAACCTGAGTTTCTGTATATTTGAAATTGACTTTACATGAAAGTTTCTTAAAGATTAGCCTAAATTGTGGGTTCTTCAGAATTAAATTTTGAAAAAATGTACTGGGTTATCTCCCTAGTCTAAATTAGTAAGATTTTGAAATGCAACTAGGAGAGTAGGCTTTTTTTTTTTTTTTTTTTCCTGTTGGGGCCTTAAAGAGATAGAGCCCGGGGTAGATTCAAGCCCAGGAACTTGTGGCCAAGCAGGAATGGGATGAGCCTATCACCCTGAGGTAGACATAGAGGCCACATCCCCACCAGGCTGCAGATGCCTCCGACTGTGCCGGTGGGAAGGGTCTGCTGTGATCACCAAGCCCCTTTTGTGTTAGACCAGCCTCCTTGGGTTCTCTCGGAAATCTTTTATTAAATCTGAGAACTTTAATATTCTCTACACTGTCCCATTTTTATTCCATACCACATCCATTGTTATTGAGGGAATATTTACTTACTATTGAAGGAAGTCATGTGGGAAGTATAGTCGATAATTTCATCAAGGAATAACTTATCTTTGTGCTTTTGGTGGAAGAGGGAGGGAAATCGTCTCCCTCAAGTAGCTTATGAGCTTTAGAAGAATACTTACAAAGAGATACTTTTAGACAAAGAGATTATTATTTTCCCATTTTTAGTAAGAAAGCTGCACAAAAACAAACAAATCCTGAAACAAAACAGTAGAGACATATCCAGAGAATGTGATGGCCATTGATTTCTGTGTTAGTCATTTAACAAATTTCATACACACAGAGGATGCATGTTTGTTTCTAGCAAAAGGCCCAAATGGAAATTATCCTGGTTGTAACTTATGTGATTAGAGAGTTGTTGGCTCTTGCACTCAGGAGAGAGAGAAGGTAAAGCAAATATAAAAATAAACAATGGTGACAAAAGTTCTAGCAAAAGCAAATCTTTGCCATAGCAGCTTCTGAAACTGTGGTATATTTGGAATTCACACCATTTACATAATTCTATGCATTGTTTCTCTTGAGATTTTTATGTGACCTAAGGCTAGTTGGCTAAGGGGGTGATCCTCTTTTATGCAAGGAAATCAACCTCTATGTAGCAACTATCTCCACTCCCTGACATAACTCTGGCCCTAATGATCATCATTTCTTGCCTGATCAACTGCGAGAATCTCCCTGCATTCACTCTGCACTTCCGCTCCCCATCTGTTTTTTACAGAACAACAGAGCCAATGTTCAGTTTGCATAAATGATCATGTAATCTCCCAACCTCCCTTCTGTACGTGCCCCCATACACACACACTCTCTGCTTAAATTCTTCCTTGGGGATAAAGTACTCTGAGGTTGAAGACCGATATCCTTAACATGGTCCTTAAGACCCCATGTGGTTTGGCCCCTGTCTACCTTTACACCTCATCACTCACTGCTCTCTCCCTCTGCACTTCAGAAAGGCCCTCGTCCAGTTCGTCACACCTTCCGTGCTTCCTCCCACCCTGGGACATTTGCACATGCTATTGCTACCCCCTGGTACAGTCTTTGTCTCCCATTCTGCACTTGGCTAAATCATTTTCTTCCTTCTGATTACAGGTTAAGCACCATGTACTCAGGAAAGCCTTCCCAGGGACGCCCATCCAGGTGAGATTGCTTTGAGATATGCTCTCTTAAGTCCATGTTCCTTAAGAGAATTTACGTATGTAACTATACATTAACTTTTGTGATTCAGTAACCTTCTCTATCACCAATTATAGAGGTTTTGAAAGTAGGAACTTTGTTTTTGCTTGTTATTTTGTCCTCAGTGCTCAGCAAAGTGATTGGCACATGGTACCTGCTGGTCAACTGATTGGAATATGTTGGAAGGATTTGTTTCAGGGACTAACCTTGTATACTGGACCTGCTAAGTAGAACAAGTACTAGTCTTGGAAACATAAACAGGAAAGTTCTAGCCCTGATTATACTGCTCTGACTTGATAGAAGATACGATTTATTTGCCTTAGTTTATACATCTATAACACCAGAATAAAAATAACTGCTGAACGTGTGCCATTCTCCAGTGACTCAGGGTCTCTCTGCACATTGCAATATTTTAAACTTTAGATGCAGGTTTGGCTGCTGTAACAAAGAGATGTGAAAACGCAGTGCTTAAACAAGATAGAAGTTTATTTCCCTCTCACAGAGAAGTTCAGGTAGGCATTCCAAGATTGGTGCATTAGCTTGATGGGGTCAGCATTCCAGGTTTTTCCCATAACTTATTGTTCTCCATTCTCAACATACAACCTTCGTTTTGGGGTCTGCATAGTTTTCTAGGGCTGCCATAACAAATCACCACAAACTTAAAACAACAGAAGTTTGTACACTCAGAGTTCTGGAGAGGAGAAGTCTGAAATCAAGGTGTGGGCGGGGCATCCTCCCTCTGGGGCCTCCAGGGGTGGCGTCTTCCTGCCTTCTTCCGCCTTCTGGAAGCTCTAGGCTTTCCTTGGCTTGTGACAGCCTCACTCTAATCTGTGCCCCCATCTTCACAGGGCCATCTTCCCTCTGTGCCTGGCTGTGTGTCTTCTCCCTCCTGATAAGGACACCACTCACACGATTAGGGCCCACCATAATCCAGTATCACCTCATTCTGACTTGATTACCTCTGCAAAGACCCTATTTCCAAATAAGGTCACATTCACAGGTACCAGGGTTGAGGATGTCAGTATATCTTTTTGGGAGGCATGATTTGGTCCGGAACAGGGTCCAAGTTAGATGCATTACAGCCACATTGGAACCACTGGGAAGAATGTGGGGGGCGAGGATTTGTTATCTCCCCTTAAGTACATGAACTAGAAGTTGCACATACCACTTCCAATTTTACTCCTTTGGCAAGGACTGAATCAGACTGCCACACCTGGTTGCAAGGTAAATTGTGTTATGTTTCTTTCCGTCCCATTGTATTTTTCTCATTAGATTCTAGGTTTCTTGAAGCCAAGAATATTATCTTGTCTCTTTTTGTGCACCCCATTTTGCCTAGCCTAGAGCCTGCTATATAGAGTAATTGCTTATTTAATGAATGGAATAAATCAAGTTTGTTGTGGTTTCAGAATAACTGAATGTTTATGTGGCAGATGTTTGTCAAATACCAATGTTATAAACTCCTAGAAAGCACTTTTTAAGTCTTTCTGACTTGCTCTGTATATTATTATTGAATTCATTAGAAAACGGATCAGTGTGTTTAAAATGGGGATCCACATATAGGCTTCAGGGAATGCATTTTTCTGGAGAAAGAGTCCATGAAATTTTCAAAGCAGTTTGTGACTTGAGAATGTTTACAAAATCCTGCCATGGATGTGGGGATTTAAGGGGTCCCAATAAATCTGCTGGAAGTCAGAACCAATTGAGAAATAAGGCAAAAGACTAAGGCAGATGGAGACAAATTTTTACCTTTACTGCAAAAGCTGATATTAAAGAATGTGGTTTTTATCTTTTGGCAAGTAGTCTTCCTAATACTGATGGCTAGAGTAAGGCAAACCTTCTGAACAGCACTGGACCTGGGCAGACCATTCCATCCCTCCCTGCAGGGAGAGAGCCTTCCCTGGAGGAGGCAAACAGCATATGCTTCCTGTGGGCAATTCATGCCTGAGAAAAAGAGAGGAGGAAGAGACTTACCCAGTGTCTTCTTCCAAATGTCACTGGCATATTAAATGCCTCTTTCTTTCCTGGGGCAAAGTAAATGAAGGGGGAAGGGAGGCCAGGGGTTTTATGCTAATGAGACTGGAAGGCACATCAGTTGTGGGGAAGAAGGCTCTCCCATAACAATAAAGGCTGAAAAATTATTTCTGAAGTCCCTGCTTTTTCATCGATAAAATGAGTAGGTTAGACATGATAAGCTCTGAAGCCTTTCCCAACCCCAACCACTTTTTTGTGTGTGTATGTGAAACAATTCCAATGCTAATATTCATGGCTTAAATGTTTAGTTGTTTGGGTTCAGTGGAAAGCTTCCTTCGGCAGGGCTGCACTTCCTGCACACACACACACACCCCTGCCCGGTTTTGTCACCATGGGTTCCAGAGGTCTTGCCCTTGTCTTGCATGGCTGTCATCCAGGTTCTCACCCAGAGACAGACCTTCTGCTGTGTCAACCTCCAAGTTAGGACCATTAAGGGAAGGGGAACCTGGAGAGCTTCACTGGAATATCCTCCCTGCTTCCCTAATCAGCTTACTTGGAGAAAACAAGAGACATGGGAATGGGAGAGCTGGAAATGAAGTAAATGAAGTCAACTGAGCAACTGGAGAGTCTGGGGAACTGGGGGTGGGAGTGGTGGTGGGGGTAAAAGTGGGGCTCCATTTCTGACCTCTGTTGTCCCTGCTTGTAGATAGATAGTGCCTTTTCCTAGTTTTGGGGCTTTCTAGAATGTATTCTTTGCAAATGGTAAGGAAATTGGGTGTCCTATATGCATATAAATCACATCCTTCATCATCATCAAACAGATGTGCTTTGAACCTCCTTATAATGTTGCAAGAAAGCAACCAGGCCATTACCTCGGCTTCTAGAGGGATTTTCCTTGATTCTGTACAGCATTGAGTAATATTGAAACACCATAATAGCACCAAGGTGCTTTTGCATTTATTCCAGTCATAGGTTTGAACAGTATAATATTAGTTGTTTAAATTTTCATGGAGTCCAAGGTTCAGAAGAGTTGTGGAGAAGTCATTTAAATTCCTCCTCCCGTGGGTCTCTAGGTAGGGCTGCAACTTGGCTAACAAAGACAAATGATTTTCTATCTTATTCTGAAAGGTCTACAGGGGAACATTCTGCAACCAACCACAGTAATCACAAATTACTAACATGAGTGTGCCCCACTTTAAGACAACCTGACATGCGAAAGTCTCCGTGGCAGGATGATTTATTGAGATGCTAATCTGTGCTTTGTTCTCTGTAATTTGCCTCCCCTTGCCCCACAGTCCATGAAGGTAGTCAGTTCTTATTTCCCTTCTCTGAGAGGTGATGGAATTTACTTGTGCTTTGTTCTTATCGCTTTATTAGACACAAGCACAGAGAAACAGGGTACTTGCCCATGTGCTAATTCCAAAGTCTAACCCTCAAGTAACAGTCTGAGGAGGTGGGATTCTATCGGAGGAGCAGTGCTGCCCCGGAAGACACGGGTTGAGGTTTGGTCCCTGATCTTCAGTAGCTAGCCGTGTGTTCTTAGAAAAAGATTTTTATCTCTTTGACCTCTGTTTGATCATCTGTAAAATGAAAGGTTGCGTTGAGGAACTTTATGTACCTCCCTGCTCTTGCGCCTGTAGGATTATCAGTCTCAAGCTCTGACACTCTAGGACAGCTGTGGAACATTTGCCTAAAGGCTTTTGGAGTAGGGTGGCCAGATTTAACAAAAGAGAAAAGTGTATGCAATGTTTGGTACACACTTACATGAAAAAATTATTTGTTGTTTATCTGAAATTCAAATTTAATTCAGTGTTCTATATTGTATCTGACAGCCCCACCTTGGGGGTACATGCATCTTGGGAGATGGAGGACTGAGGGTACAAGTTAGCTTCTTTCCAGGCCGCTCTAGATTGGACCCAGTGTCAGGAAGCATGTTTGTATATTTTCTTTGCCTGTGAGTATGCCCCTCTCCCCTTTTTTTAATTTAGAGGATGGGCAACTTGGAAGAAAAACTATCTTAGCACAATTTCCTTCAAAATCTTCAAAATAAATATTTAGGAGAAAAAATAAATGGCATCTACCCATTTTCCTAAAGATCAAAATTTCTACACTATAGAAAGTAGGGACCAGATCAATGAATCCTGAAGCAAGGATAGGCCCACTGCTCAATTGATCAGAATGATAGAAGCTTTTCCACACCACCTCTCCTAGCATGGACATGACTGGTGGTACCTGTGGGAGTTACATTTCTCTCCTACTCTCAACATTTCTGTGACACAGCAATCAAATAGAGCCAAGGTTCTGTTGCCTTTTCCAAACCAACCACAATAAGCATTTCAAAAAATGTCTCTCTAACTTTCCATTCTGTAATTTTGCAATTGTGTTTAATGTCACTTCATGATTTAAGGAAATAATCTGTGAATCAAGCCCAACCTTGATGACACAGGTTGGGCTCCCAGTGATTTCTTTTCATAAAACAGGTCAGGATCTAAAACTGAATTTTGAAAGAAAAACAATTTCTATTTTGTCCAATTTGCACTTATATGACCTTCATGTGAAAGGAAAGTGGCCTTCAGTGAAAATAATCTCTCATTGATTTATCCCACTTTTAATCAAAGTAAGGTATCAACACATGGAGGATGCAGTAGCTCACAGTCTCATGATTGAAGGTAAAACTTGCAACAAATATGACAATGAATACATCCTAATCCCTGACCAGGAGGTCATTCTATCAGTGAGTAGGTCTGGGCACAAAATTGGGAGGTCATTGTCCAGTTTAACAATTTAGTGGATCTGAAAATCTGAAGCTTTGTGAATGAGGATGATTGACCCCCTAATTCCCTGTTAAATTTGTGCTTGAATTGAGATGAACATAAGTATGATCTGCGGGAAACAGTCCCCCTTTAAAGATACTTGTGTGTATGTGTGTGTGCGTGTTGTGTGAGTGAGAGAGAGAGAGCCTGAGAGACTGAGTGAAAGCAATTCATTTGTCTGTGTTCAATGTTCCTCTATGCCAACCTCATCTCTCTCTCTTTTTGTACTTCGTAATCTAGAAATAGATTTGATTTGAGTCACAGGAAGTGCCACAGAAACATCTATTACTTTTAATATTGCTTCGCCAAGTGATCTTGCTTTACATTTCATTCATAGGAAGGGCAAGTGGGAATCATTTCAGGCCATGAAATAATGCCAGTGAGATTAGGCTGGGACATGTGCAGGCATGGTCTGGATTCAGAAACCTGCTTCTAAATTGCATTTCAAAACAAATGAACAGGCCTGAGTACTTTCTTAGAGTCAGGACTGTCCTGCAACAAAGGTTAAATGGTCCAACTTTGGCCTTAGAGAGAAGGGGAAAAACCAAGTACGGAGACAACTGCTTAGTAGGGAAATGTGATGGATGCCTAGCCCAGAAAATGTCCTGATGGCAAGCAGTAGTGGAGAGACTTAGTACAGCATGTGCCTGGAACCTGGGAGCAGAAGGGGTAGGGTGGAAGAGTGGAGAGAAACTAGATCAGATGTGACGCTGCTTCATCAAGGTTAAGCCTTAGCCTGTTACCAGGGAGAGGAAGAGCCAGTCAATCTGACTACATAATTGCTATTTCTCTCTAAGAAAAAAAAAAAAAAAGACTGGGAAGAAGGGAGGAAGGAAATGACAAGCTTAGACTCTCTGTAGGTTATTTCTGAATAATGGAAATATTTTAAATTCTTGTTATAATTAATCAAATCTATGTTCTTTCGGAGTAGAAAACTAAATGAATGCATCATTAATGGCTTGCTGTAAAAGTACAATCATGCAAATTTAACAGTCTCCTATTCATTCCAATTGACGACTCTAATGATAATAGTAAATACCTTGAGCTTTTGCCGTGTGCCAGACAGCGTGTTGAGAGCTTTGCATATGTTACTCAAAACTAAAGCTTAGAGAATTGAAGTGACTTGCCCAACTCTCAAAGTTTATAAATGGTGCAAACAGGATTTGAATCTCAGCAGTCTTCCTCCAAAGTTGTGTTCATAGCCATTATGTTATGTTTCTTCCCCTGCCTCCCTGCAACAAACACATCCTTGCGAACAAGAACAGGTTTTTCTTAAGGAGCCAAAGGAGAGAAGAACCAATTTAGATGATAGGAGGAAAATTGTAACAGAACAAACCTCTGTCACAAACAGGTCTTTGAAAATCCCAGACGACTGGACTGAAATAGATGGAGCGAGTGTACTTATTTGATGTGGGGCATGGTTTACTGCGGTAGTGGCTGAGCATGGCCCAGGGGCCAGCCCCTCCAAGACACAGACTGATGACAGGGCTGGCAGGAATGGAGCTCTTGGTCACTGCATTCTTGGTTGGGGTAGTCAAAAGCTGAAGCAGTCTGTGGATGTCTCTAGATTTTAATTTTTGTCTTTTGGCATATGAAGCTCTCAGGAGAAATAATATGGAACTAAAGGTTTTCAAAAATTGAGGAGAAATTTAAACTAGTAGGAAACATTCCCTTTGTAATAAAGGATAGGTAGGGAAGAAACTCCTTCCTCCATTCAATGGACAAAGACGATGTTAAGCAGTCAGTACAGTGTAGGTGGCCCCACATTTAAATGACACATGGGAAGCATCAGACAGACCTGGGTTCTGGACCACACTCCTCTGTACAGGCAGGTTCTTTAGCCATCCCTGACTCAGTTTCCTTATCTGTAACATGGGGATAATGATCCTCACCTTGCTTAATTACTGTGTGGATCAGAGAGCATGTAAAATGGTACCTGGCACAGAGTAGTTGCTTGATAAATGGTGGTTATTATAGGGCCACAGTTTTTACTGGGTGGGTGGAAGGAAGCTAAACTGAGAAAGGAAAAAAATAGGGTTGAAAAAGAAAGGAGGGAGAGATGGGACAGTGGCATCTGGCCCGTGAGCCTTGCTGTTGTCCCTCCCTAATTCTGTCCTTTTAACAAGCCATGTGCAGCTTCCAGCAGATGCGATCTGGTGTCTGCAAAGCCAAAATAGAGCCAAAAGGCAATGTAACATGGAATTATAGACTGCATTTCCATCTAATGAGCCCGCCTGCTCGTTTAGAATGCAGTGCAGTTTGGAGCCCAGATTGGGTGGTGTGTGCAGTTGTGCGCAGGCGTGCCCCCCGCCTCCCATGCACATGGGTGGTTTGAGCACACGGGCGTAACGGCCAATATCACGGTTGGTTAGTTCCTGGCCCAACGCTGGGCGGCATGATGTAGGCAGGAGGGGGTATGCTCGAGCCCGGCTGTCAAGGACGACTATGGGCATCAGGCAGCCTTCAAGCTACTTGGGAAATGGACTCTTGTCAGCCACCACTATTCTCATATCTTACTCCATTAAGAGTACTCTGCAGAGGAAGTGAGAGAAAGAAGAGATACTATCAGTTTCCCCCAAGATCTTACTGTGCAGCTGGAAGACCACACAGACAACACACACACACGTATATCACACACACACACATACACACATACACGCTACAAACATACTTCATATACCACACACAGATATACCCAAGATACATACATATCACACAGAGATCACACCCATGCATGTCATGAATCACACACATACACACATGACATGCACCGTAACATGTACACACATGCATACCTCACAGACCACACATATATAAATACCACATGTCACACACATGCATACCACACACAGCACAACACATATATCCATATAGGTGACATGTATATACACACACCACTCCCACACTGTATCCATGCACATATACCACACACACAGCACACACTTATACACAAATACCATAGACACCAAATTCTTGTGCACAAATCCCCTACCTTATACATCACACACACATATACACATAACCCCCCATAAGAACACATATGCACCCTACCTACACATTCAGCACACACCAAACCTATACAGATATGCACTATGCCCACACTCACACTCTGTGCACATCACACACAGGCAGGCATACACACCATATAAATACATACACAGATATACCTAAACCACCCATACATTTGTGCATGCACACCACAGCCATAGCATGCACTTATACAGACATATACATAAACACCATGCATATGGACACAAATCCCCCTACCCCACATCACACAGACACACATGCCACACATGTACATGCATGTTCCACATTCTACCACACAACACATATCATGCACACATAGACATGCACATCACATAAATACATACAACAAACTGGTCATAACATACACACACATGAACATATACCACATATCATGTATATATGCATACCATGCCCATAGTACACATTTGCACACACCCTCCATATATATCCACCACAGTAGATGTGAATATTCTGCACAACAAACATGCATGTACACACAGCACACACATGAACACACTCCCACATGCTACACACATACACACACCACATGCATGTACATGAATCCTCTCATACACATCACATACATTCTTACCACAAACATGTACATACATTTGTGACACACCATACACAGTACACATGTACATGCAGGCCACACACACATATTACACATCAATACAACATGCCCTCACACCACACATACACATATGCACACTCCACATATACACACCATACATACACCCCACACATACATTTACCATGTATTATACTCATGAACATACAATGCACATACACATACCACATGCACACATGCACACTATATGCCCACATATGTAACACATCTACCACATACAAATACATGTTACATACCACACATATGAGCACACACCACACACAAATCCCTCATACCTCCACAGATATTACACACACACACACACACACACACATTCACACTACACACACATGCATAATCTCAAACATTTCATAAACACACACATAAACAAGCACACACTGAATATGCCTTGCTCTGTCCCCTTGCAGTAGTGTGCTCCTTTGGGGATGAGGATTCTAACCCTCAGAGTGCAGAGTGGTGGGGACAGAAAGCATCAATTGAACCAGTGAGTGATTGGGAATGACGGAAATTGAGGTCATTCCCATTTCCATCCCTTGGTTCTAGGACCCACATATTTTCCTACTGGGGACACAGCACCATATAGGGGCCTCCGTCTCAGTGCACATATGGTACGCTGAAGGATGACACTCCATCTTTGCAGACTAGTGCCTCTGAGCTGGCAGTTCGGTTGCACTTTTAGAAGGCAGCTCGAGTTCTGTGGCTGGTGGCTTTTGGATGGTGTGATATGTGATACAATGAGTGGGTCCCATGGGTCCACTCCCATACTTGCTCCACCATGAAGGGGTCCCTATTGGATGCTCTGTTGTAGGGGATTCTAAGACTGTGAATCAAGTATACCATAAATCTATGGATAGAGGTTCTGGCCGAGGCTCTGTGGGCAGGAAAGCAAATTATTTTGAGATAGGTATACATACCCCTGTGAAGATGAACTGCTGATTCCTCCAGGATGGGAGGGGCCCAATGTAGCTGACTTGTCACCAGATGGCCTTGTGTTCTCCTTGAGAGATAGTGCCATATCAGGGGCTCAGCACTGGCCTTTGTTGCTGACAGGCTGGATATCCAGAGGCAACAGCAGTGAGACTGGCCTTGTTAAGTGGAAGCCTGTATCAGTGGGCCAATGTATAGTCTCCATCTCTGTCCCTGTGGTCACTTCATCCATCTGACTATTATGCCATTTCTGAGATGGCTGATGTCAAAGGGTGACTAATGTCAACCAGCTGAGTCATCTTGTCTACTTGGTTGTTCAATCCGTTTTCCATGGAGCCTGCTTTTTAGTGTTTGTTAAAGCGTGATACAACAATCTTGACACTATTGTCCATCTACATGCCTCTACCCCAGGACTTCTTGCAAACATTTCAGCTCTTTCACTCCCAGGCTTCTGACCAGTCTGCCAGGCCACTGCCCACTGCCCTGGAAGCTCCATATACTCTCACCTCAGGTCACAAAGTGGATCACCAAGTATGCTACTCACTGATTTGCCATTGGGAAGATTTTCCTTCTCCAGGGTCTTTCAAGGTCACCCCTGGATATGGCTGTGATACAGACTCCATTCCTTTTTTGGCTTGTACCCCATACCAAGCCATGTAGGGAGACAATTCTCCATGAGTCTCATGTTTCTGCAGGTTTGCAAGTGGGGGCACTGCCTTAATTTCCGAAGCCGTAACTAAGTTCCTATGCTGTAACAAAGTACCTCTAACTGGGCAGCTTAAAACAACAGACAAACTTTGTCTCATAGTTCTGGAGGCTAGAAGTTGGAAATTGCGGGGTTAGCAGGGCCATGCTTCTTCCTCTGAAGCCTATAGTGGAGAATCTGCTTCTCTTCTGGCTTCTGGTGGTGGCTTGCCAGCATTCATGGCGTTCTCTACCCTAGTTGTCACATGGCATTCTCCCCTCATCGATGTGCCTGTGCCCAATTCTCCCCTTCTTAAGAGGTCATCCATCATATTGGATTAGGGTCCATCACCTAATCCAGTTTGGCCTCATTTTAGCTAAGAACATGTTCAAAGACCCTATTTCTAAATAAGGTCACATTTAACAAGAGTGGTACTTAGCACTTGAATATGTCTTTTGGGGGATACAATTCAACCCATCACAGGCACTGTCTGCTCATGTTCAGACCATCTTCCCCAGAATGTTTGTATCATGAATGGCCTTAGAAGATACAGAGTGTCTCCTTTCAGAGCAAAGATCAAGCATGCTGACTGCTCATTGTAAAAGATCTAGGCTCCCTGAGCTAGGCTTTCTCTCCTGTAACGCAACCCACTGCCTGTGCAGGTGTCACCTGGTACTTTTTGCATTCTCCTATAGGGATTGGAACTCAGAGAATGGGTGCAAGAAAATGTTGACACTTGGGCTACTGCAATTGTTCTGAGTAACAAAGTCCTTTGTTTCTGACCTTATATCTTCTGGCAGCATGCACAGAACAGTGGTAGAATAATTGTTAGCTTGCAAGTAGGGTAAAACCTCAGACCCATCACAGTTCTTAAGTCAACCCATCATGAACTAAGCTTGGACATTTTCCTGCTCCTTTAGTTGGTCATAAGGACGCCTCTTCGGCCATAGGTAAGACCTGAGGATAGACACCAGTGCAACTGTGGTGGCTGACAAGGGGGTCTAGGTTCCCTGCTCCTGCAGCTTCCTCATGCCTGTGGTCCTGTCTGGACTCAACTCATGTTCATCTTATCACAGATGACTACAAAGCCTGTCTGACTTCATGACTTGGCAGTTCACCAGAACTCAGATCACAACATACAGAGTAGATGCATGGTCACTTGATGCCCCATGGTCAAGCATTCCATTAGAATTAGGGTCCAGAAACAGGCCAAGAGCTTTCTCAAAAGGTGCTTAATTTTGCTAGGTATGCCATTGTTCCAGAATTCCAGGGGCCCATGTAGTGTTTTTCCCGCTGGGGGTTGCCGTACAATCCACACTGTATCTTTTTCCACTACTGACACTCCCAACACCTTAGGGACTGCTGGATCATATTGTTGCTACCATGGCCAGAGATGAGGTGGAGGGTTCTAGTTCAGACACTTACCCTTCGCCTTCCCCACTGTGTCAGCTGTTACCCCAGGCCAAGGACACATGTGGGGGTTACACCAACTGCCAACTGTATTTATTCTAATTATGCACTCAGGGACTTGAGAAGTGACTATTTTTGGTGAATCCATAGACCCAAAGAACACATTGTAAGCCAGACTTTATTCAGGACTCCTTTTATTACCTGGCTCTGTGAGCCCCAACTCTAACAGAGGGGCTATGACGACACTTTGGGTCTCCAGGTATCAGTGCCAACTCACACTTTGTGTCCAATAGTCCTTGAAATATCTAGGTATTCTCCTTCCCCCAATATATATCCTTTCCCTTTGTGGAAGGACTGGGGGAATCAATAAGGTATATATATGCCAGAGTATCACAGAGTCATTCCACCTGGAAATCTCTTTAGTCAATGGAATCCAGATCTGAAAATTTTCTTGGATCCAGTAATTAAGTAAATGATCATGGCTTTTTATTGGAATGACTGCCCTCTGCCTCCTGCTCCTCCATTCTCACCTTCTTCTGCTTGTATATATTAAGCAGCACTCTCATTGGCTGACTGTCTCTTTTGCCCCCAGTCTTTTGTTCCATGTCCTTGATCGAGCATGCTCAAAATCTAAGTCCAGAATGGGAACAAAAATTGAATGAATAGTAGGGGGGATGGGATGTTTTGGGTGTTCTTCTATACTTGTATTTCTTCTTCTTCTTCTTCTTCCTCTTCCTCTTCCTCTTCCTCTTCCTCTTCTTCTTCTTCTTTTTCTCCTTCTCCTTCTCCTTCTCCTTCTCCTTCTCCTTCTTCTTCTTTTCCTTCTCCTTCTCCTCCTTCCTTCTTCCTTCTTCCTTCTTCCTTCTTCTTCTTCTTCTTCTCCTTCTTCCTTCTCCTTCTTCTTCTTCTTCTTCTCTTCCTCTTCCTCTTCTTCTTCTTCTTCTTTTTGTTTTGGATAATGAAAATGTTCAACAATTTGATTTTGGTGATGAATGCACAACTATATGATAGTCCTGTGTGCACTGTGGATGACTGTAGGGTATGTGAATGTATCCTAAAAAAACTGAATTGAAAAAAAATCTTACTCCAGGGGTACTCCCCTTGTTCCTTCTGGTTCATGCTAGCTAATTCTTGCATTTCCTTTGACATATAATCTCTTTCTCTTGTTATCAAACAAATATATCTCCAGCTGTATTATGCTGGAATTTAGTCCCATTCATTACCCTGGAAGTCAGGAAAGGAGATGGGGGCAGCTCCTGAGGGGGCACCTGTTGTCTCACCAGGGACAGGACCCTACAGTACTTTTTGCCTTGGCAAAAATGCCAGCTCTTACTCTGCAGGGCCATCTCTGAAAGCTCTGAGAGTTCAAAGGGGTCTGAAGACTCAATATCCTTTGCAATATCCACCCAGATGTACCCATCCCAGTTTTTACGGTACCATGTTTTCCCAGTCAAGGGCCTGATCTTAACATAACAGATCTGTCTTGGTTGAGCATTTAAATATCCCTGGAGCTCCACAACCCTAGGTATCAGGTTCTGAATTTGCTCCTCAGCTGTGTCTGTTCTTCTACTGCAAGAGATAGGGTGGGCCTCTTTGGAAGCTACCCAGGAGGTCCTCTGGCTCCCACAATTAACTTTTATCTCTGTCTTAACTGCTCTCAGTTTCTCAATATTCCTCTGTTGGACTACAATATAATTCAGTAGAAACCAGCAAATTTCACTGTCTTTCTAGGCATAGTTCCTCCCCATATCTTCCAAATGTCTGAATCATCCCACCAGCAAAGGCATTCCCCACCCCCACCAGATGTATTCCCAAGTAACCACACACGAAATCTTAACAATTGGACTTCTGCCTTAGGCCAGTGTTTTACTTTCCCAGCTGCTAAAACAAATACCATACAATGGGTTGGTTTAACAGCAGGAATCTACTGCCTCATGATTTCAGAGGCTAGAAGGCTTGCTTCCTTCCAGTTCTGTATGTTCTGGCTGGCCAGAAATCTTTGAGGTTCCTTGGCTTTTCCATCACAAGGCAATACACATGGTGGTGTCTTCTCCTTTCTCTTCTGCGTTCTGTTGCCCTCCAGCTTCTGGCTGCTTCCCATGGCTTCTTTCCATGTCCAATTTCTTTTACTTACAAGGACTTCAGTCATATTGGATTAAGGCTCACTCTCATTCAGTTTGGGCAAACTTTAATAATAGCTTCAAAGATCCTATTTACAAATGGGTTCACACTCAAAAGACCAGGGCTTGGGACCTGAGGGTTCCTTTTTCGGGCGACATGACTCAATCCTCAAAAACCCATGGAATATCTGGATCCCATATACCACTTAGGATGGGGTCCCCTTTGTCAGCCATGTGGTGGGTAACCGGATCCCAAACCCCATCTTACTTCCTATTTACTTGGACCATTTCTGGTTATCTCGTGCGTATTCTAAGGAAAAGATACCAAGACAAGATGAGATGTGCCAGATATTTATTTGGGTAAACACCTGTAAAGAATAAAGGAGGAGGGATCCAGAGTAGGCAGGGAGAAGCTTTAGACTGCAATTGTGTGTCTGGACACCTATTGAAGAAAAGAGGGAAGGAAGGATTGGGTAGGAAGTGTTCCGGAATATAGTGCAGTTCTGGGAAAATCTTGGCCAGGCCAATGGGAAAGCCCTGAGCAAAACGTGCTCATTTAAAGAACTCCATGTCAGGAAGAAATGGACTGTCTCTAGTACCCCACCATTCTCTGCCATTGGCTGGGAACAGCCCCAAAGAAGCAGAGGATGGCTTGAATGTTACGGTGGATCCAAAGGTGTAGCAGCTAGAGGCTGTCAATCATCTATGCTGCCACAGCAGTTTCTCTTGGAAGGAGATTTGAGCGAGGCACCTCCATGGTCACCACAAGAGGGAAACGTCATTGATGAAGACAGCTACCAAGAGGAGAGTAAATCATAGCCAGTCTCTGGAGCTGTTCATAAAGGAAGGGGAAGTTAGCCAAGCAGTAGAAAGGTTAGGGTAAGGGTCCCCAGAGACCAAGTCCTAATAGCCTTCCCTATTCAGTCACAACTTTTTATTTCCTTGGTTAAGTTGGGAAGAAATTAAAGACCTTTTAGGGCCCAAAGTCCGTAAAGAAATAATATCTGCAACCAGAACCTAAAACCCACACTGGCAGGCATGGTAACTGCCATGACTTCCAAAGCACCAAGTACTGCTGAGGGTGGTGTTTCAGACACATATTCCAGATGTTTCAGGCCAGGTCACCTCACTTCTCTCCACCTTCTGAGTGATTCCATCTATGGACAGGGATGAGAGAAAGAGAACAGAGCATGTCAATATCAGAGAAAGGTGTTGACGAGGGGGCAGGAACCTGCAGCACAATTCTCAACTTACCCTCCCATGGGAGCACCATGATGCCAACATAATAAGTGATTCCTGATTTAGGACATTACTGCTTCAGTCGGCCTAGGCATAAAAGTGTCCTGCCTGCATGAATGCACCAACCCATTGCCAGGAAGGGACTGGGGCCCTAGAGAGTTTGTGGAGTAGATATTAATTGTCTGACTGACTGAATGGATTCTCTCCCTCAAAGACTTGGAGATTGAGTTCAAATACTGACAGCAGGAATTGGTAGTGGACTGTGTTCTGTTTCTTGGGCTAGTGGAGACTATTAAGGATCACTCTCATCTCCAGGCCCACATCTTACGGCTGGGTTTCAAGTTTTAGGTTCATGGAATTTCAAGGTTAGAAGGGATTAGAAGGGATCATTCAAGCTAGCCTACCTAAAAGGTTGACAACAGGTTGTATAGATGTGCAGATCAGGTGATGCCATCAATATCAACTCTGCTATCACATTTGCTTCCCTTCTGCTGATCTGTACATAGACAGAAGTAGTTATTGGCCCTGCTCTGGCTCTTAGTTATTTGTTGTCCAAGTTTTTCTCAGTTTAAATATCTAGGCCCTGTCACTTGAGGGCTTATACACTGTGCACAAGTGTAGTCATCATAAAAAATTTTGAAATTAAATTCCCTGCTACCTTGCCCCAGTCATCCTACACACTCCCATTTCACTATGCACTCAGCTGGTGAATGGCTTAGGAACCATAAGCCACACACCAGCAAAAACAAGGCACAGTTAGGAGGCAAATCTGCTGTCAAGAAACCATGCAATTAATTTCAAAGTAAAAAGTAATTGGATTATCTGTGCCATGGCTTTCTTCATTAGTGCAGATAATTGGAAGATTTTAGTAGTATATTTCCTTCCTTCTCGAAATGATGCTTATAATATAATGATGGCGATCCCTCCCCCTTAATATTACATTGAGTGGGGCTTTGCAGGAGCTTATGGCTGATATCTTTAGTAAGGGTGAAATACTAGACAATGGGAACCTTGGACCTGGACCATGAAAAAAATCACTAATTCTCACTACACACCACTACCTTGTATGAACATGACGCCTGCCACACACTGACACACTGGGGTTGAAGCCACACAGACACATGCACTCTGGAAGGAGTCGATGGCCAGAATCAGGCTGGCCAAGAGGGCCTGTCAATAGAGTAAGCAGAATAAGTCCAGGCAGGAAGGATCTTGGGAGACAGGGCCAACAGTCAGCAAGAACAGCAGGGAGAGAAGGTGAGACTAAAGAAGAGATCTATTGCTCTGTCTTCCATGTTGCCCGGCTGGCTGGCTGGGCTTGGCTCAAAGCAAGGTTTCTCAAAGTGTGGTCCCAAGACCACCGGAGTCACAATCACCTGAGGATATTATTAAAATGCAGATCCCTGGGTTCCTCCCATAGATCTATTTAATTAGAACCTTTGGGAGCGAGGCCCAGGAATATGCATTTTATCAAGTTCCGTGGGTGATTCATGTGAATGAAAATTTCAAGCTCAATGCTCTTGGCACACTGTTGCCAATTCCAGGAGGTAGTTCCACAAGCCTAGGTGTGAATCTGTATCTGATTGTGGCAGGTACGTCACAGGGGGCTCTTTATAACCTCCACCGGCATCAAGATTCACAAGGATCAAATCCAAAAAGGGTTTAATGAGCATGTTCTTTTGGAGAAATACTGTTAGGAAATCCCAAGCCAGCAATGGGCAATCTCTTAAGGCAGAAAGGCTGAAAATAAGCCACAATCTATTTTCTCAGAACTGGTAAGGGTGGAGCGGCTGTCTTTTTTAGCTGGATGTGCTGAATTAGAACTGTGCAAAACAAATGGTCTTCCCCTGGGGCCCTGTGCATGATTTATTCCCAGATTTAATGAACAGCCATGTGCCTGGGTTAGTGGAAAATAACCCGGAGACTGGGTCATCTCTGAAGTGCAGTGGAAAAGCCTCTCTCACAGATACCACCGAGGACACTGACCCATTTCCACATCTTAATCTCCCTGTAAAGCAGGTGACATTGTATACAGACAAGGTGTGCAGGTAGCCTGTTTTGCCTCTGAGAACACAGTTTCTCAACATTCTCTGCAATGTCTATTGATCTGAGCATGTAGCAGATGTCAACACTGATTGTCTGAAGGGAGGCTACTCAATATCACAAGGTCATGATGAGAAGGAAAAAAAACCTAATAATTCACTATCCTTGTACACACAGGACCTGGGCATTGTTTTCCTCCTTCTTAGTAGTATTTCTCTCTGGCTGCCCAGTGACTCCTTCCCTGTCACGGCACCTGCTGGGGGATTTAGGACTTATATTCGCTTTTATTTACCTATTTCTCCCCTGGCTTAACTTTTCAGATTCATGTCATAGTGAACACCTGCTTTATATGCTCTGTCCCTGCTGCAGCCTCATTGCACAAAGGGCTGATTTAACTTCTCGAGAGAAAGACATTCTTTCACAAACCCTGGGATGTTTCTGAATCATATTTGCTGCCTGTTCAGAGTATCATCTCTCTCCTGAAATAATGTTTACCAGTGCTTAATTGATCTAATAGGTACCTGCCTCACAGGAGTAGTGTTGGGCTTAATGAATTCATCACCGTTTGTAGGGTTCTTTGAGATTCACAGAGGGAATGTGGTATGGAGGGGAGAGAACTGGTGACATCTCTCCACACCACTGTTAGCATCTGCTCCTGCAGCCCACACAGCACCTAGAGATGAATCATAGCCTCACCTTCGCGAGAAGGGCAGCCACCTTGACAGAAGCAGAGCAGTCTTTACAGCAGACAGTCAGTTCTGTCCCTACTCAAAATTATGAGGTAGGCAAAGTTTGTATTCAGAGGTATTACTTGCCCCTTTTTTGCCCATTATTTTGTCCCGTGATATATTTATTTTCTCTCACATCTCTCTCCACCCCTCTGCTTTCTCTCTCTCTCCATCTTCAACTTTCTCCCTTCTACTCTTATCCAGGGACCCTTCCCTCTAATAAACTCTCATGTCAGGAAAAGATGGGAGACACTGATTCACATTAAGGAATTAATGAGTAACAAGGTGAACGCTGCTCAACAGCGTGTGCATTTTTAAGAGGAAAATTTTAAATCAAAGGAAGTAACATTATAATGGTGGAAGTTCGTACACCAGCACAGAGGTGAGGGAGAAGATGGGGGAGGGAGGCTTTTCATTGTTCCTGAAATCACAATACTAGTTAACATCCTTCTCGTCTTTTCTTGAAGGTGAGAAACCCCTATTTCTTGGATCACATGTAATAGGTAACAATTTCATTCCACATATTTGGATGTGCCAGAAATATAATTCTTTGTTTTCTCTTTTCCTTTTTCAGCTGCCATTCCTCTGGGATTGCAGAAATTGAATTTCAGTTAATGTGGCTTCTTCCCCCTTTCTCTGGGGTTGCATCTGAGGTTTGGAGGCTCATACAGCACCAGGTCTTGGGAGAGGACACCTGGCCCTCAGGATCATCCGACATCCATGCTGGCATCCCCTGAGGTGCCCACCCTGCCACCTGGCCTTCAGTTACTGGTTCATCAGATGGCTGCTGAGTGACCCCTTCTCCTGACCACAAGCTCCTTCACGTCCAGTGTTCTCTCAGCTACTCGCAGGGCCCTGTTGGGCACATGGGTGTCATCTGAAGAGGCTGTCCAAAAGCCTTCCCCACTTCTGTGCCACTCATGAATCAGCCCAGTGCCCACACATCCTGGCAAGCATGAAAACCACATTGCTTTATGGGGTCATGTTGCTTCCTGGGGCTCTACCTGGGACCTGGTTCTGGGTCTCTTCCTTCTGCAAGTGGATATCCAAACTGAGGTGGGGCAAGAGGGTTCCGTCTTTCCTTCCAGCTCCCATACTAGTCTGAGGCTCCGGGAGGGGGCAGAAAGGAGAAGCTGAAAACTTTCTCAGAGCCCCACTGACCTCTAAGTTCTTGGGAAGTTCCTCCCTCCACTTCTTCCCTATAGCCAATCATTCTCACCTCTATTCTCTAATTTCTGCTGTGTCCTCCTTTTCTTGAAGCCCAACATGCAAAATGACTGAATAGAGGGATGATCCAATGGAAGCAAAAAGACAAAATCCCAAAACCAAAAAAAAAAAAAAAAAAAAAAAAGTGCATGAGGACTGATTATTATTTAAAAATATTATCCAGCAAATGGTAACACCCTCTGCTAGTCATTGTGAAGGATGTAAAGTACTGTAAAAAGCATAGGCTCTGCCTGCAAGAAACTTACAGACATAACTGTAATGCTAAATATCAATGCAGTACTCACTTGAATGTATAAGAAAAAAAAAAGTTCATTCAGAATTACCCCCATACTTTTCCACTAAACATTTTTTTTTTTCTTTCAAGGAATCAGGACTCTTCAGTTGCCAGTGGGAATTTCCGAAAGATAGAAGCTAAATAGAACACTGGCCGGAGTCGACATCAACAAAGATTACTTTAGCTCAAATCTGTGATTAAACTAAAAACATCAAAGCTTTATCATGGAATTTACTTACTTTGAGCAGTACTGGATCTAAATGAATTCTAAGACAACCAAAAGATTTGAACACCATCCCTAAGAATTGTAATGTCATTTGCCTTTTTAAGTTCTATGAGTTTGGAGCCTTTATTTCTAATATAAAAATTTAGAGCACCAGCCACACAATTTTGGGACTGGTGTGGAAGGAGATAGTTATATTAGAGTAAGTAAGGCTAGCTGTTACAACAACCTCGAAGTCTTAGTGGTTTCTCACTTGCTTTACAGTCCAAAGTCATCTGGAGACCCAGCCTTTGCCTTCGATGTATGGTTCCCAAGTTCACCCTGGGTGTTAACACTGATCCCACTAATGGGGAAAAGAGAGCATGCAGAATCACACAGGAGATTTTGTGGGCCTGGCTTAGAGGTGTTATACATCACTTCCACTAATATTTCACTGCTGAGAACTCAGTCTTATGGCTCCATATAATTGAAGGAGGCTGGGAAATGTCATCAGCTGTGTGTCCAGGAGTAAAAGTTTGGTGAGTACATAGCAGCAGTTCTTCCATATTCATGAGCAAAATTATCTAACTGTACAAGCTCCAAGTGACCAAGGCTTTGATGGCAAAGAACCATAATCGTTTCACACTATATAATGAGCTAGAGTGCCAAGGAGGCATGACACTTCCCCCTGACCTTTTTCCTTCCTCGCCCCTCCCACACTTTGTCCTCCCCACATGAAAGCATGGTTAGGGAAGACAGAATCCACATATGCACATTCACTAGCAGGCTACAGGTTTCCTTAGAAAGCAGAAGCAACAGCAGTCAGAACCTGGATTCTCCTCGAGGTACTCCCCAGCACACAGCCCTGGGATCAGAAAGCACAGCACATGAATAATCAGCACTAATGAACGTCAGCCTCATCACTGGACGTTGGCAGAAGGCTCAAAAAAGCACTGGAGGGAAAGCAGGGTGGCTCTGCTGGGAACGTGGGGTGGGGAAGGAACTAAAACCTACTGAGTATGTGAATAGAGGGCTGGCTGTGCCAGGAGGATTCTGATGGAAGGTATTTTGGTCTCTTTTATACTGTTCAAGTCAAGCACAGGCCCTGAAAAGCACTCACTTTGTTGATTGAAAGGGAACTATTCTGAGGCAGAAAATGTCAACAGCACTAGTGGGAATTCTGCTTTTGCTCTTTAGGATCTAAGTGGTTTTAAGGAAATGGATTAACGTGGTGGTTTCAAGATGAAACATTCTTCACTTCCTGTCCTGAAATACACTGTGTTTATATGCAAGTCAGCCTTCTCCTAGAATGAACCACCACCCCACGACTGAGGGCTATTCCCTCCTTAATGGCAACATTCATATCAATGGATCAAGCAAGCTTGAGGAGCTGGCTGGTTTCGGCGCCATCTTCTTACATTACACACACCTCAAAAATCTGAGGAAAGGACATTTGCTACAAGGAGCCAAGCTATAGAAAAGCTGCCGGGGTATTTAGGTCATGGTCCAGAGAGAAAGACCCTGTCACCAAGGGGTGGCAATCGGATGTGGAGAATGATGGAGAGCTAACGAGGGGTCTTCAGGTGGGGGCAGAGTTGAAGTTTTAGGAAAGAAGGATGGATGTATCTGATGAGATGTACAGTAGAAAGGACAATTTCATGTTCTTCCATTTTTACTTCTAGTAAGTTCTAAAACAGTCAGGCATTGACTTTTCCTTCTTGGGTCCTTTCAGCTAAAAAATAATCCATCTTCAATTCATCTCTGCCAAGTCAGGGGAATGGAGTATACGAAATTTGAAAGTCTTTTCCCTCTGACACTTCTATACTCACAGGCTTCACAAATACTAAATCCAACCAACTCTTCACTGCTATGTATAATCTCATAAACATTTTGTTCATCACAGAGGGTCAAGCCCTTAGCTGTAGTTTTTACCTCACAGATAGCAATTGTGCGGGATGCTGGCAACCACACCCAGAACTCTGTCACCAAAACCATTTTCTGCAGGAGTGAGGTCAGAGGCTTAAAAACTTTTCTTCTGACTATCAAACTACAACCCAGAACCCATGAATCTCGAAGACAGTTGTATAAAAATGTAGCTTATGAGGGGTGACAATGGGATTGGGAAAGCCATAAGGACCAAACACCACTTTGTCTAGTTTATGGATGGATGTGTAGAAAAGTAGGGGAAGGAAACAAACAGACAAAGGTACCCAGTGTTCTTTTTTACTTCAATTGCTCTTTTTCACTCTAATTATTATTCTTGTTATTTTTGTGTGTGTGCTAATGAAGGTGTCAGGGATTGATTTAGGTGATGAATGTACAACTATGTAATGGTACTGTAAACAATCGAAAGTACAATTTGTTTTGTATGACTGCGTGGTATGTGAATATATCTCAATAAAATGATGATTTAAAAAAAAAAAAACAAAAACTTTTCTTCTGGTACAAACCTCACCCAATCCTGCCTTGCTTAGAAAATCAAATGAGAGCCTAAGCCTCAGCTGTGAAGTTACAGTTCAAGTTGAACTTGGACACATACAAAGTACACATTTTTCCCCTAAACCATCAACCTGCCATGGAATTACATAACCATTCTTTTTCTGGATTTATGTTTCTCAAAATGAAGCCTAATTGATGAAAGTACCTGGAACATGTTTTTTTTTTTTTTTTTTTTTTTTTTTAATTGCGATTGTTCATACTGCATACAATTATCCAAAGATCCAAAGTGTACAATCAATCGCCCATGGTACCATCAAACAGCTGTGCATCCATCATCACAATTAATTTTTTTTTTAATTTTTAGAACATTTTCATTACTCCAGAAAAGACATAAAGACAAAAAAAAAAAGGAAACTTAAATCCTCCCATACCCCTAAACACCCCCCTCCATTATTGACTCATAGTATTGATATAGTACATTTGCTACTGTTGATGAAAGAATGTTAAAATACTACTAACTGTAGTATATAGTTTGCAATAGGTATACTTTTCTCCCTATATGCCCCTCTATTATTAACTTCTAGTTAAATTGTCACACATTTGTTCTAGTTCATGAAAGCGATTTCTAATATTTGTACAGTTAATCATGGACATTGCCCACCACAGGATTCACTGTTTTATACATTCCCATCTTTTAACCTCCAACTTTCCTTCTGGTGACATATGTGACTCTGAGCTTCCCCTTTCCACCACATTCACACACCATTCAGCACTGTTAGTTGTTCTCACAAAGTGCTACCATCACCTCTGTCCATTTTCAAACACTTAAGTTCAACTAGTTGAAAATTCTGCTCATAATAAGCAACTGCTCTCCATTCTTTAGCCTCGTTCTATATCCTGGTAACTTATATTTCATGTCTATGAGTTTACATATTATAATTAGTTCATATCAGTGAGACCCTGCAATATTTGTCCTTATGTGTCTGATTATTTCAGTCAATATATTGTCCTTAAGGTTTCTTCATCAACCCATCTTTTAAGATGGTTTTGTTCACACCCGATACATTCCATCCTAAGTAAACAATTGATGGTTCCCTGTATAGTCACGTATTTATGTATTCACCACCCTCACCACTATCTATAGAAGGACATCTCCATTTCTTCCACAAAGAATGAGGAAGAATCAAAGAAGGTAGAGAGACAAAAGAAGAAAAAAGAAAGAGAACAAAACAAAACATGGCAGCTAGGAAGCAACAAAAGGAAAGACAGCATTAACCTAAAGTAGAATAAAGAGTCAGACAACATCACCTATACCAAGAGTTCCATACCCCTCCTTTATGTTCCCCTCTTATATGCATTTAGCTTTGGTATCTTGTCTTTGTTATATTAAAGGAAGCATAATACAATGTTTCTGTTAATTATAGTCTCTAGTTTGCGTTGATTGTATTTTTCCCCCAATACCACTCTATTCTTAACACCTTGCAAGGTTGATATTCATTTGTTCTCCCTCATGTAAAAACATATTTGTACATTTTATCACAATTGTTGAGTACTCTAGGTTTCACTGAGTTATACAGTCCCAGTCTTTATCTTCCCTCTTTCTTTCTGTTGTCCCACATGCTCCTAACTTTCCTCTTTCAACCACACTCACAGGCCTCTTTGTTCAGTGTACTTACATTGCTGTGCTACCATCACCCAAACCTCTCACTTCTGTCTTTTCCTATCTGTCTGTAGTGTTCCCTTTAGTATTTCCTGTAGCACAGATATCTTGTTTACAAACTCTGTCATTGTCTGTCAGAAAACATTTTAAGCCCTCCCTCATATTTAAAGGACAATTTTGCTGGATATAAGATTCTGGGTTGGTGCTTTTTCTCTTACAGTTTCTTAAATATATCACCCCACTTCCTTCTTGCCTCCATGGTTTCTATTGAGAAATCCACACATAGTCCTATCAAGCTTCTTTTGTATGTGATGGATCACTTTTCTATTGCTGCTTTCAGGATTCTCTCTTTGTCTTTGACATTTGATCATCTAATTATTAAGTGTCTTGGCATAGGCCTATTTGTATCTATTCTGTTTGGGGTATGCTGTGCTTCTTGGTTCTGTAATTTTATGTCTTTCATAAGAGATGGGAAATTTTCATTGATTATTTCCTCTATTATTGCTTCTGCCCCTTTTCCCTTCTTTTCTCCTTCTGGGACACACATGACATGTACATTCATGCATTTCATGTTGTCATTCAATTCCCTGAGACAGTGCTCATATTTTTCCATTCTTTTTCCTATCTGTTCTTTTGTGTGTAGGATTTCAGGCATCTTGTTCTCCAATTCCTGAGTGTTTTCTTCTGCCTCTTGAGATCTGCTATTGTATGTCTCCATTGTGTCTTTCATCTCTTGTGTTGTGCCTTTCATTTCCATAGATTCTGCCAGTTGTTTTTTCGAACTTTTGATTTCTACCTTATGTGTTTTCATTATACACTTCCCCTCTTTTGCCATATCTTCCCTAAACTTTTTGAATTGATTTAGCATTAGTTGTTTCAATTCCTGTATCTCAGTTGAACTGTAAGTTTGTTCTTTGACTGGGCCATAACTTCGTTTTTCTTAGTGTAGGTTGTAGTTTTCTGTTGTCTAGCATCTGATTTCCTTGGTTACCCCAATCAGGTATTCCCAGACCAGAATGGGCTCAGATCTCAGAAGGGGGCAATATTCAGTATCAGGTCTCCCTGAGGGTGTGTCTTAGAAGATTGACACACTCTGTGAGGACTTAAGCTGCTCTGCTTTTCCTAACCTGCCCAGCAGGTGGCGCCTGTCAGCCTGTAGCTCCTGGCTGGTGTAAGGAGGTGGGGCCCATGGCTGTTTTCCCCCAGACCCTGGGGTCTGGTTCTGAATGGGGGGCCAGTAGTAGGGCTGGGCACCAACTCCTTCCTCTTAGGGAAGATACAGCCCTAGGGAATTTTCATTTGTGTTTAAATAGGCTCTTTGTTTCTCCGACTCTGCTATCTCCACCCTTGTCTGGGTCAGAGAGCTGCAAACTGAAAATAGCTGTGGCTTTCTCCACAGAGCTGCCCAGGTTGAAAGAGAGAAAAAGGGACAGAAAGCCTCCTTTCAGGGACAGTCCACAGTCCCTCCAGCTTCACCCCTGGCCAGAGATAGCACCCTGTCCTCTGGGTTCCCTCTCCCAGCAAAGAGAAGTCTGCCTGCTCTTTAAGATCAGTCATCATTAAAAGCCTCTGTCTGCTTGTTGGGGATTTGTAGCTTGTATTGAGCAGTCCATGTTTGTTAATCAAAACTCAGTTGGAGCTGGACTGAGGTATATTCGCTTATTCTGAGAGTGCTGCTCTCTATCACAGTGAGGTTTTGCAGTTTGGACTGCCATGGGAGAAGGGCTCCTGGCACAGGTCTGCAATCTTTACTTACATATTTTATGCTGGGATCTCAGGCATTCCTCCCAATCTAGGTTGGTATATGATATGTGGACAGTCACATTTGTCCCCCAGCAGTTATTCCAGATTATTTATTAGTTGTTCCTGGTTGTTTATTAGTTGTTCCAGGGGGACTAACTAACTTCCACTCCTCTCTATGCCGCCATCTTCTTTCTCCTTCTCGAACATGCTTTTTATTTCTCAGCATTACAAAACTGAGATTAGGTCATTGTCTCTGAGGCTCGCAGAAGAAGGCCAAGGTGGTCTTTTCCCTTCACTTCTGTTCTTTTCCCTTCCCTTCCCTTCCATTTCTTTATGCTCTCAACAATGATTTTTTGTTGAAGACCTACTATGTCCCCAAAATAAATTATGCAGAAGAGAAGTGCCTTATTGCTAAAGGTTATTAAGGAAATAACATCCTTTGAGATTCTTGCCTTCAAAGAAGAATTGGAGGAATTGAACAAGTAACCAGGAATTATGGATTTGGTCTTTGGAATAGGCCCCAAATTCACCAGTGTGAGACTGTGCAGAGTTAGTTGACTATCCAAGGTTTTCATTCCCCTATTCATATGTAAAATCCTTCGGTAAAATGTACTAAAAATAAACCAGATACTATTTCTAGTCCTAAAGTCATCCTGAACAGTATCTCCAGAATGGATATTGTCTTCACTGATGATCAGGTGATTTGTTAAGATTAGAAGGGGAAAGAAATCAGCTAAGTAATGCTTACATCATTCACAAGAAACCAAAGTGAATATCAAGAGAGGTTATCAAGGTAGCTGTTCCTATCCATGTATAGTGTTGGAATTCAGTAATGAAAGTAGATTGTAGATACCTTTACCCTGTTGAATATTTAAATGTGTCCTTATTTGACTGTGCAATCACCCAGCCAAATATATTCAAGAGTGGTTTCCTTTATAAGAAAAAAAAGTAAATGAAATGTTCAAAGATGACATTAGCTCAATTTTGTGTTTGAAAATGTAACTGCACCCAAGTGAGAAAATACAAAATTAGAGTTCTCACTGCAACAAGAATTGAACCTTATAGTACCTAGTAACGAGGAGAGATTTTGCCACACATTGGAACTAAATGTGATGTGGATATGGAAATACAGACTGGGAACTGCTGGCAAATCTATTACCTCCTCTTTCCCAGAGCTTTAGGAAAAGCTTTCTTTAGAGGAATGAAAGACCTTTCATCTTGGGAGTTACACCTATGGGAGCATCTTAGATTGCACCATCAAACTGAAGGTTACCAATTATTGAGTATCTACTATGTGCCAATTCTATCACTTGCTAGGCACTTGTACATATTTTATCTAAAAATAAATTTGATTTGCTTTGTCCCCTATCCCTCATCTACCAAGACAACCCCATCAATTCAGAAAGATGAGACAAAAGTTTCTGTGTGCATGTGGCAGTATGAACTAACCTTGCTTGGTTCTCGGAACTCATGAGTGACTAGAGAAGCTGCTGATCTGAGAAGCGCTTCTCAGAGTCTATGGCTGGGATCCTGATCTGTTTCTTTCCTTTGCAGCCTTCTGGAGCCTTGAGGTTTTCTTGCATCATTGCTGCAGACCCAAACCAGCCCAGAAGTGCCCAGGTTACTATCTCTGGAATGTCTCCTGAGTTGCTCAGCTCAGCAGAGCTATGGGAACAATACTGGGAACCCCTCTTGTCTCTGCGAAATTGCTAAAATAATCCAGGAAAAAGAGAAGTGGAACTCAGTCTAGTGAAAGAGAGTTTAGGTACCAATCACCTGGAATTCATCTGATGTGACAATCTCCCCCATTCCTCTCTGTTGCACCCTTTAGAGATATAGGTGATAACAAAAACAAATACTGCTTGTGCCACCTCCACTACCTGCTTGTAGATTTGTTCAGTCAATCACTCATTCCACAAACACTAACTGAAAGCCTACTATGGGTCAAGTGCTGTGCTAGGCTCCTTGGAAAATTCAAAGATAAGATTAAGACATGGTTCATACCCTAAGAGGCTCATCATGCAGTGTGAGAGGTGACATCAATACAAATATCCATAACATCAGCTAGAATGAGAAGAGTGCTGCAGGAGAATACCAAGCACCATAGGAGTGCAGACTTCAGGAGAGGTTTCAGGGAAGGAGGTTCTTGAAAGGGAAAAGTATGGCACCCTGGCACGGATAAGATAATCTTAAGCTTAAGACGCTGGTGCCATTGATAGGATGACAGTAGATCAAGAGGAGAAGCTGGAGATTTTGGGGAGGCAGCGGTGAGGTAGCAGGTAGGAAGTGGTAAAGAGATATGGTGATAATGACAACTGGTTCTAGAATGCTAAGTTTGAAATTCCAGCTGGATATCCCAGCTGAGTCTTCCAGCAGGCAAAAAGAACCGAGTCTTGAGAGAGCTTAAACTTGGGCTTCTATATCTGCACAAAAAGGCATGCTGAGATATTGGATGTTGCCTGGGAACTGGAGCTAAGCACTACAATAAAGCAATTAACACTTTAAGCAACGGATACTAATGTCTTCATTGCTTGCAGGCAGGCCATATACCAACACACAGGGAAATGTTCCACTTTTCCTCTGCAGGATGGCTGGAGAAAGCACAAAAGCCTGGAAAGACTCTTCCTAAATTACAGCCAAAGGTTGGCCTTTGGTGAGTGGATAATGTTGGGGGCATTTTGGTGCAGTGTTCCCCATGAGTGAAAACTAATTTGTGCCCTTTAAATTTTAGAAAAAGAGCTGCACTTTTTTCCTCATTCAGAACAGTTCTGAGGTTGACGTCACGAGTACCCCCTTTTCGCCTCTTGCCGTCTAGCAGAACCTGTCTTCTTAGAATGATGCAGGCATGGATTCTAGGCCTTTTGTGATTCGTCCATTGCTGTACTATTATAAGCATTATTGATCACACACTCCATTAGGGCACCAGTCACCATAAATAATTTATCTCTCTAGGCATGAGCTTGTCTCTGCCACAGATGCCATCAGCAAGACTCCCTTTCAGGAGGTTTGTGCTGGAGGAAAAACAACTGCATTGCAGATGTAGTTTAAACACACAAGGCCCAGGGAGAAATAAAAATAATGACTGAGCAAACCCAAAGCCTTGAGACTGCATTCTATGGGGGATGTTCTGTCAAAGAGGGAACAGGTCTGAGGTTTTTCAGAAACCACAGAAAGCATGCTGAACTGACACGCAGGTATTAGCCTAGTCTTCCTCATGGAGGGAGTTTGTTTATGCAGCACATCAATATCTGCTGAACATACTAGACCAGGGAGAGATGTTATAATTGCCAGGGGCTGGAGGGGCTAAGGGACAGATAGGAATTGGCAGCACAAGAAATAGTTGACATGGTTTCATATCTATATAGATCCCTAAATCCTGCTGGTAAAATAGGAAAGCATGTGTAATTAATGTTACAAAATTTCTGGGGCACACATACACACACACACACACACAAAGAGGAAAAAAATGGTGCAAGAGCATTAAAGCTCAGCTTGGGTCTATAACTTCCTGAAAGGCCATATAAGAGTAACAGAGCACTCAGATTTCAGGCTTTGGGCAGGGCTGCAAGGGAAAGGAGTAGAAGAGTTGCTGATTTAAGAGAAGTGGATGGGGAAACAGTGGTCTGCAGTTGGGAGCTCACAAGTCTAGGGTGTCACCAAACAGGTTTCGGCTGCAGCAGAGATTCCATGGTGCTAAGCCAGAGAGTAACAAGTCAGGTGGTGGAACTGGGCTGCTTGGTTATGAACTTCCCACAAGACACTAGAATCAGAGGGGTCTTTTGAAGGGGAGCAAAGGCTTGGGAAAAATTCTTCACTTTTTCTCCTCTTTCAGATCTTTTTCGAGCTTCCCAGGGCTTTCCTGCTACTGTAGAACTTCCGGAGAAAAAATAATCACTAAGCTTACTTATAATATGTTTATATACTTACCCTATGAATAAGTCAGGGTTTAGACAAGAAAACAAGAGCCCAAAACTAAGTAGTTCAATGAAGGGAATTCATAGGGGAACTAGCTACAAAAAGGCTGCCAACAGGAAAATGGTGAGACAGAGACTGACAACAGCTTGAGCTGCAGGGGCCAAGGGAGAGGAGTGTGGTCCACTCAGAGGATACTGGAGCCATGTGGCGCTGCCTGATGGTAGTTGGGACCATGGGGGGAAAGTGGATGTTGCCAGAGATGCCACCTGAAGCAGGAGAAAGGGGGCAAGAATACCCCAATTCTTCCTTTCCCTTGCTGTCTGACCTCCTGTTAGCACCTTCCTTTGGCTTAGCTTAACTGGAAGCTGTTTGTAAGGAAACCTGGGAAATGGAGTCTGTAGGAGTTGGCAAGGGAAGTGGGGGGGGGGGGAGGGGAATGACTGCAATGCCCTCATACTGTATTTGAAGATGACTCTTGCAGAAAAGCAATGCTTGTCTGTAATGAATGCGATTAGGCAACAAATAAGGCAGTATTCAGAGGCAAGATCTCTTGGTGACTCTGCAACTAAGACTACCCAGTCCATGCCCTACTGAAATCAGAATCGTAGTGTGGGTGGGGAGTTCCCAGATCTCCCTTAGGTTCCTGAGGTTCCCTCCTGCATGAATGCCCTAAGGTTAGTCCTGGGGAAGCATCAGCCACCAACTCTCTTGACCCAGGAATGAAAGGGCTGTGGAACTCAGTGATGGCTTAGCAGGAACTGATCAGAGTCTGAGGGTTTGGCTTCTCTGACTTAATCCCAGAGAAAATGTCTTGTGGTTCAGGAGTGCAAACTATCTCCCTTTCCTCACAAAGGTCCTTTGCTGTTGTTTGTGGGCCCCTCTTATTCTTCAGAGACCCAGCACACACACTCCAGAGGAGCATTCTTGACCTGTCCAAGTGACAGTTTAAACTAGGTCACGAGTTCTATAGGGAGACTCATGCCAAAGCAAATTTCAAGACCTGATGGATACAACCAGACACTGGGTCTTGCACAGAAATCCTGTCCCCAGGGAGATGTTACTTAGCACCCGTTTGGAGTCATATACATTTACTTTAAATATTTCAAAATTATTTCAAAAGGCAGTCACAACTAGGTATGATAATAAGAGGGTAGACAGATTCTATTTTGTGTTATCCCAACAAGTTAAAATATCAACTGATGTTGATAACATTGATTCAGTGTTATTCATTTAATATGGGTTGAATAGCCATAGAGCAAAGGGCCTTATAGGGACATATCCCTGCCCTATGTCAATTTAGTCAGGGCCAAGAAGAGGGTGTCAGATATTTGCTGGTAGCAAGAGCTGGAAAGATAGGGACTTGTAGGCACAAGACTGCCTCGGCAGAGCACTGCTTTTAGAGAGTGGGATATGATGACTGCAGTCAGAGGTGGATTAGCATTCATCTGTTTGGTGCCATCGCTACAATTTGCTGGTTCTTAAACAGAGCTTGACAAAATGGGATTGTTGTTAAGCCAGGCTGCTAATTGTGCTGGTAATTAAAAACTGGCAGTACTGAGTTTGGCCCACATTCCCTACCTCAAAACCTTCCAAATCAGCATTTGCCTTTAACAATGAGCAAAACACCTGCTCTGTTTCCCCCACTCATTTTCCAGGACCTTCAAATGCCACTTAGCTGATGCTTTCACAGAGCCTGGGAGGATTTCTGTTTTTTCATTCAGAAAGATTGCACGTGCACTGCAGTAAGCTGGTCTAAATACAGCTGGGTCCCAGCCAGGGGGCAACCTCTGGAGAATGCCCCAAGGAGCCGAGGGCATGACAGTGCTCGTGGCCTCATTTCACCCTCCTACTAGGTTTCTTTGATGACACCACATTCTGTTCAGACTTTCTGGCTCTGGGATCCTGAGTGTCAATTCTGGAGGTTGAGGGTCACGCGGCAGTATGCAGCTTTCAGGCTTGTCTGTGCGTGCACATTCATGCACGCACAGACACTCAGTGTTGATGTGTCATCCTTCCATATTTATCCAGTTGCTCTTTCGGTGGCTCTGAGAAATGTCTGGGGAAAAACAAAGCTACCTCCTGCTATGCAAGCTGTCTGAGCTCCAGAGACAGGTTCCACTGTCCCATTCTGTGTGCTACATGTTTTGGATCCCAGAATGCCTGGGTCACTGAAGAGACCCCCCACCCCCCTCCACACACACACACACATCCACATCTCCCCTGCTGGCCCAGAGCTTATGAATCAGAGAACGCAGCTCTGGCCATGGTGCACTGTCCTTGCTCACTCACATTTAGGTCTGACTGGGAGGGATACCAGGTGAGAAGAGTAAACATATGGGTGGGGAAGGGGGAATGGCCATGTCCCTGGGCAGGACAAAGTGACACCAATAGCTATGGGAAGGATGGAGTACCTGGAAGGGCATCATTGAATGTTAGAGCTGGAAGGGATCTTGGATAGCATCTTTCCAAGACTGTTGTTTTACAGCTGAGGAAACCAAGGCCAGAAGGAATCATCATCCAGCACCAGTGCTGATCCTGAAGCCCTGCCCTTCTGATTCCCAGCACAGTGGCTTTTCATGACCCTGTGCTGGGCACCTGCAACCTCACCTTGCCAGAGGGCCATTTTTTAGCCAGCATCCTTCAGCACAGGAGGCCAAAGACAATGTGCTAAAGATCATTCACAATTCTCAGCCAGATGACAGAAGCATGTTGGAGGAAAGGGGCTGGCCAGGTGATTGCACCTCAGGTCTCTGGCTTTGGCTGAGGGTCCCCTCTCACACATCCCTGCCACCACTCTGCACTTGAGCCATTGTCACATCCTGCAATGCACTCTGCCCACTTCCGGGCACATCCTTTTATAATCGCCACTTTCTGTTTTGTGGGCAAGCATGGTATCAGTGCCCACAGGAAGACTCACTCTAGAAAGATCCAAATAGAAATATCCAAATAAATCTGCCCTTCCTTAAATCCCATCACCTCATAATAATCCAAAGAAAAATGAATTCTTTTCCATAATCTTGAAGAGTGATGAAGAATTTTATTAAAGCTTTCTTTGAGTCTGTGTAAAACTGGGCACCTACAAGTGCCCACAGAAAACTTGCTGCACATCCCCTTCTTCGTTCTTCTCTGCACCGAATCCCACAGCTCATTGGCAGCCACTCAAATATCTCTCCTTCTCTCTTCTCGAACCTACAAGACTGCCTCTCCTGTTACTCCCTTCTTCCCTTTCTCTTGTCATCCTTCTTGGGTCCTGGGTATTTTCTTTGCTTCCTTAGTTGGCTCTATGCCTTTTCCTATGTAGATGAAGCCACCTCTCTTCATTTTCTTCCATTCTGCCTTCTACTCTTTTCCCTGACCACCAACCAAAGGCAGAGGAATTGAGCAACTAGAACAACATTCTTTCTTAGAATGTGGGGAGGGGAATGATTGTAAATTCTTATACTTTAATATACTTTTGTCCTTGCCATATGCAAAATCAAATTGAATGGTTCAACGAGTGGTACTTGGTTGGGTTGCTCTGTTACCAACTTTCCAAAATAGTGGAAGCGACACAGACTTAATTAAAGGTTCCCTAAATCTGGTGCTTCCTTATTTCAAATAGGCTGCTGTTGCCTCTCCCACATGGTAATAGCCAGCCACTCGCCTTGACAGTAAGGTTCTTAGGGTGCCATGGTGGATGTATTCCTAGCCACTTCACTGCTGCAAGGTGGATTCATATCTCCTTCTGTTTCACAAGGTTATGTGAGAACAATAAATCCAAAAGAACAATAAACCCTTTGTAAACCTTCATATCATGTGCAATGGATCTGTGTCCCTGTTTTACAAGAACTACCTGTCAAAGCAACAACCAATAAGCTCAGAGCATCCAACACAATTTTTGGTACTTGAAGGAACTTTCTCCCTCCTACGGTTCCTACATTAGACCATAAAATAGGAACTTTTACTCTTTTGCAAGCATTGAGAAAAGTAGCTTCAGCTCTCTCTCAGCCCTGTTTACTCCTCCCTGAGGGCAAGTAGTAAGTTACCTGCTTGATGAAGTTGGAAAGACTGAGCATGTGTAATGCAGCCCATTTTTTCCCTTTCTATCTAGATCTCTTTTTGTCTCAGAATAAGTGTGTTTTGCACACCTCCTGCCTTGTGGGTGTCAACCATGAGGGAGTCCCGGCCTGGGCATGCTGGTAGGGGCAGTCTAAAGATCTAACTCTTGCTGTGTTCCACTGGAGAGACACAGTGGAAGCAGGTGACATAGCTGTCTTGGTAAGTGTGTAGGTTCTGCGGGCAAACCCCTATGGATGAGGTATACAGATTTTAGACTTGGGGACAAGCACTAGGGAGTCTGGTTGTGGCCACAATTAAGTGATACTCTTCAAATCGGCTTTGTCACTAATACAATAGATTTTTTAAAATCTTTGTCTGATTCTGCAACTGTTCCTCAGTAGCATTTGCAAAACCACAAGATCTACATTCAGTTCAATTCAATTAATATTCACCTTCCAATTCAGTAAATGCCCCTCCGGAGAGAGCATATTAACTCATAACTCCTCACAATGAGTGTATCTGTATAATTCAATTAACAATTTCCATCACCCAGCATGTGTGAGTCTAAAGCCAAGAGAAACAGTTGAGCCATCCCAAATGAGTTCCTGGAATCCTACAGTGGAGACCTCAAGACCTGTGATCCAACTTACAATGGACTTTTACCTTAATGTCTGACAGACTATGAAACGGACTCTCCTTCCCAGCAGAGACTGGGCATGGGTTGGTGGGAAGAACACTGAAGTGGGTAAGAAGGTGGCTTCTGGGTCAGACTGTTCAAGTTCATGTCCTTTCTCCACCTGATCCATATGATTCCAGGCTCCTTTCCTTAGAATTGTCACCTGCAAAATTGGGATAATACCTCTTAGAATCATTGAGGGGATGAAATGAGAAAATTGTGTAAAGATGTTTGAACAATGCCTGGCAGGTGGTAATCCTTCAACAAATGTTAGTGATTATTATTAGTAGTAAGAAAGTATTTTTCTATCACACATCTTTAGAATGTGTAAATGGGAAAAAGTGGTTCATTGAAAAATTTTTGATTTGCAAACAACTTAGGAGGAAGACTAAGTGAGAAATAGCTCTATAGCTTTCTAGCAAATATGAATTGGGATTTACTTTTTCTAAAAAAATAGAAATACTATTTCTATTGCTTTCCCCACCTACCCCATCTCCAGGAACATTTCTTAGCAGCTTTTACCCAAAGACACATGTCAGACCTAAGATCTAGTGACAACTAGCCTCCTGAAAGTTTTGATGTGGGCTCCTAAGTGTGAGGCATTTCTAATTTTGAAACAAGTTATGTGGTTCAAAAATTCCATGTTTTCCAACAGTAGATGATTGATAAGACTTTCTTGTTCACTGATCAAGCTTGGTAAAAAGGAAAAACAGGAACTAAAAATACCCTTTGTGTTTCAACTAAGGGCACTGTAAGTCCAAGAAGACCCAAATTTACACACATGATTGCACAATTATATATTTTATTGGTAGTTTGGAGCAAAATTGTACTTAAATCTAAGGGTTTTTGCTTCTCATCTCATAAACTTGTAATTGCAATAACAACGGAATGCCTCTTTGCTGAATTTTTCTTTTAATATCAAGGTACTGGGACCAAAATACCAAGACAAGAATTCTTTCAAAGTTCAGATCAGCCTTCACATGAATTTTCTGTAAAACTGAGCTATTTCAAATGTTAACTACGTAAAGGTGACATGATAGATGCTGGCATTTAGATTCTATTCCTGTCCTCCGGTTGGAATGCCCAGGTGAGGCTCCTTAGAGAAACTACCACTGAGTCAGTCCTCCACCATTCCATGCCAGCAGATCCTCATGTCATTTGATGTATTTGCTATAAATTGCTGCATTTCTACTAAGTGAATAAACTAACAGCCACTTACCCGAAGTTTCCCCTGCAAGCAAAAAGTTCACAGATGGGAAATAGGGATCCCAAACTTAGCAAATAACAAAGTAATGAGCAGAAAATTCATTTCTTCTATTGCAAATCTTACACCTGCAACTACGAAATAGGGGCATCAGACCCAAGAGCCTAAGCGAGCATCCTGGGAGTGGCAGCCATTAAATTCATTAAATTCTTGCTAACTTACAAAGTAAAGCCAAGGGTAAAGACAGTAAAATCATCATGTCATGAAAGAATTGGGTCACATTCTCTATATCCTTCTGGGATTCCAGTGCTTCCAATGACTGAGAACTCATTGCATGGGAGCCCTGTGTTGGAAGGTAGCAAAACAATTCATGTGCAATCTCAAGGATACAGGGAAGCCAGAGGGGCAGATGTGGAAGCTGACAGAGAAGCTGCCCAGGTATTTGGTGGAGGCACCAGGGTCAGGAACAACAGAAGCCAGCCTCAGGGGGCAACGAGATGACCAGGGCCAGAGCAGTCAGGTGGACTAGACAGCCTGGACGGCCGTGGACGCCCCAGCAGTTCTCTGTGAGGCATAGCTGTGCGGCTGCTGAGATGGTTCCCTTCCACTTTTTTTGTTTTACTTTTCTGTTTATTCTTGCAATAAAACCCCTCCTGCCAAATGGATCTGAGTCCCTTGAACCCCAAGAAGCTAACACTGGGTCACACTCTGAGGATTAGGTGGCAATTCAAGGTTCCCATAACATTCTGGGACTCTTCAGTTATCTGGTTCTTTGTCTCCAACAAATCCCCTGAAAAGCAATTGCTATTCCCTCTTCAGTGTGTGAAATAACAAAAATGCAAATCCCTGCGCCTCCCCTGAATGTCAATAGACATTCCTTTTCATGGGGGTTCATTCTGGGAAGCAACCTCTGAGTAATGACAAAAAGTAGTAGGCTGTAGTTTAAATATTTTAAAAAGAAAGAGTATGGTTAACAATATCTAATATTTGTTAGGTACTTCTATAGGATCATCACTGAATATACATTACCTAATCTAATCCTCACAACAGCCCTTTCATATGGTTGTTACCTTACCCCTGTTTTATATTTTAGTAACTGACTGAAAGTCATACAACAAGAAAGTGGTAGTACTGGGGTTCAAGCTCATTTTTTTTTCCTTTCTAAAAAATTCAGTTTTATTGAGATATATTCACATACCCTACAATCATACACAGCGTACAATCAATTGTCCACAGTAACCATCATATAGTTGTGTTAGTCACCCAAATCAATTTTTGAACATTTTCATTAGTCCAAAACAAATAATAAGAATAAAAAACAAGTAAAGAAGAACACCAAAAACATCCCATCCCACCATTGCCCCCTATTATTCATTTAATTATTGTCCTCATTTTTCTACTCATCCATCCATACACTGGATAAAGGAAGAGTGAGTCATAAGGTCTTTGCAATCACAAAGTCACACTGTGTAAGCTACATAGTTATACACTTGTCTTCCAGAATCAAGGCTACTGGGTTGCAGTTCAATAGTTTCAGGTATTTCCTTCTAGCTATTCCAATACACTAAACACTAAAAAGGGATATCCATATAATGCATAAGAATACCCTCCAGAGCAACCTCTCAACTCCATTTGAAATCTCTCAGCCACTGAAACTTTACTTTGTTTCGTTTTTCTTCCCCCTTTGGGTCAAGAAATCAAGCTCATTTTTAACTCCAAATCTTGAGTTCTTAACCAGTGCTTTGTCATGGTAGCAAATTCTCAAAAACACAATTCAGCCAATCTTTTGACATGAACTTTTCTGTTCCCAGTAACGCTTTCCTTAGCAGGTCCAAGCAGCAGCCCACATCTAACCTCTTTGGGCAGATACTAGGCCCTTCTGCCATGTGAAGGCAGTGACACCCATGCTGTCTGGTGAAATCAGAGTGTTTTCATGCATCACCCATAAATCAAAAATCACAGCATGCTCTTTGAACACTTTAACCCAGATTTTTAGAAGTTTCTACTCTACCTGGTTCTTGTTTTTTTGTTTCACTTTCTAAGAGATTCCTGACTTTAGGCCTTTTATTTTTCCCTTAAGGAGAGAAGTGCTATGATACGATTTATTAGATAAGAGAAAGAGGATCAATATGTGCAGAAGCTTTAAAATATCAAGTTTCCGTGGCCCTAGGTGGTGGTGAAACATTTCCACAAATAAGAAAACAAGTCCTACAACTGGGTCTCTAACTCTGTTTCTCCATAATGGCATTGGACAGAAGCTCTGGAAAACAATACATAATGTGTCATCTCCCAAATGCTTATTCCCAGCCACTTGATACTTCATTTGCTGAACACTGGCAAAACACACACATCTCTCTGCTGTGATAATGTCCAGGACCTCTCATCAGTAAGACAGCACTGGGGCCTCAGTCAACAGAATTCAATGGAAGAACTGCAGTAATTCTCTCAATTGTTCACTTTGGGGACATTTTCATTCAGATGCTTATGTGTGTTTCACACAATCCCTCTTACAACCTTGGTGAGAGGCTGGGTCAGAAGGACAATTTCCCAAGTCAATAACCTCTTCCCAAGAAGGAAATCCAGGGATTTTTCCTCTTGGCCACAGATTGACAAGCACACTTATCCTTTACTTGTCCGTAATGCTGACAAACAAAAACAGAGAATTCACTTACAGCATATCTACCCAGAAGAAATTGTAAAAGAAGTTTGTCAGGCAGAGGATGATGATGTATGTCAGAAAACTGGAAATGTGCCAGGAAATGATGAGAGTCAGAAATGGAATACATGAAGAGAATATTAAATCTTTTTTTAAAAAATGTAATTGCTTCAAATTATTCAAAAGATAACTGACTCTTTAAAGCAACAGTATTAACAGTATGTTGTGTGATTATAACATAGTAATTGTGAAATGGGAGGAGGAATGTGGGAAGATGGCTGGGTAGGAAGCTCCAGGAATCAAACCCTGAACCAAAACAAATATCGAACTGGCAGGAACTGTCCAAGTCAACTATTTTGAAACTCTGGTGTCTAGCAAAACATTCTGCAGCATCCAAGGAGGAGCAATGTGAAGAGGTTGGTAAACTGCAATAAGTACTAGTGAGTTTCACACTCCCTGCCAGAGCTAGCCTCTCCCTTCCCACAGCTCCATGGCAGGCAGCAGTGGGGACTGGAGCTGGGGCTCCTGGCACAACAAAGTAGTGCCAGGGTGGGACATGAAGACCTAGTTCTCCAAACTCGTGGGGTGTGTAGTTTGATTGCAGATCACTGCTTTTAATCAGATATTTCAGATCACTGGACCAGTTCTGAGGACAGCCATTGTTCCAGTCCTCCTTGGGCAAAGTCGTCAGAGGAATTTTAGTGGTATTAACCTTCCTCAAATCCACAGAAAACAGTTAAAGGGCTGCATTAACTAGGCAAGTGCTGAATCAAGAAAATACAGTTTCAAAGGCCATAAAAGAAGCTCCTGGTGCCCTTGCTGTCCCCTCCTTCATCCCCTCCACAATGTGGGGTACAGCCAGCTTGTGATCCCATTGTGGGTCCCTAGAAATGAACAACCTGAAGAAGAAATCCAGAAAAAATTCCATTTACTAAAAGAATCAAATTTCTAGGAATAAACCTAACCAAGGATGTTAAGGACTTTTCCACAGAAAACTACAAGACAGAAGAAACTAATGAAAACCTAAATAAAGGGAAGGACAATCTGTCTTCATGGAATTGGAAGACTAAATATTGTTAAGATATCAATTCTACACAAAGTTATTTTCAAATTCAATGCAATATCAATCAAAATTCCAACTGTCTTCTTTGGAGAAATGGAAAAGCCAATCATTAAACTTATATGGAAGGGTAATGAGCCCTGAATAGCCAATTCCATATTGAAAAAGAAGATTGAAGTTGGATGATTCACATTTCCCTATGTTAACACTTATTACAAAGCCACAGTAATCAAAACAGCATGGTACTGGGACAAGGACAGACATATAGACCAATGGAATCAAATTGAGAGTTCAGAAATCAACTCTCACATCTATGGCCAACTAATTTTGACAAAGGTGCCAAATCCACAAAAGTGGGAAAAAATAGTCTTCAACAAATGGTGCTGGGAAAACTGGATGTCCATATGCAAAAGAATGAACATGGACCCCTACACCTCATACCATATATAAAAATAAACTCAAAGTAGATCGAAGACCTAACTATAAGAACCAGAGTTTTAAAAGTCCTAGAATAAAACATAGGGAAACATCTTCAGGACCTTGTGTTGGCAATGGTTTCTTAGACCAAAAGCACAAGCAACAAAAATAAAAATAGATAAATGGGACTTCATCAAAATCAAGAAGTTTTGTGCATCAAAGGACTTTATCATGAAAGTAAAAAGACAACAATCACAATGGGAGAAAATATTTGGAAACCACATATCAGAGAAGGATTTAATATCCAGAATATATAAAGAAATCCTGCGACTCAAAAATGAAAAGACAAAAAAAAAAAAAAAAAAAAAAAAAAAGACAATTGAAAAAATGGGCAAAAGGCTTGAATAGACATTTCATCAAAGAACATACACAAATGGACCAAAAGCACATGAAAAGATGTTCAACATCATTAGCTATTAGGGAAATCCAAATCAAAACCACAATGAGATAACTTTCATACACACTGGAATGGCTACTATTAAAAAAGTGGAAAATTACAAGTGTTGGAGAGGGTGTGAAGAAATAGAAACATTTGTTCATTGTTGGTGGGAATGGAAAATGGTACAGCCACTGCAGAAGACAGTTTGGTGGTTCCTCAGGAAACTAAGTATAGAATTACCACATGACCTGGCACAATACCCAAAGAATTGAAAGCAGGGACTCAAACAGATATTTGCATGCTGATGCTCATAGCAGCATTATTCACAATTGCCAAATGATAGAAGCAACCCAAGTGTCTCTCGACTGCTGAATGGATAAACAAAATGTGGTATATACATACAGTGGAATACTACTCACTTGTTAAAAAGGAATGAAGTTATGCTACATGTGATAACATGGATGGACCCTGACAACATCATGTTGCATGAAATAAGCCAGACACAAAGGACAATTATTGTATGATCTGACTGATCTGAAATAATCAGAACAAGCAAATTCATAGAGTCAGAAACTAGAATATGGATTATCTGGGGCTGGAATGGGGGTAGGGAATGGAGAGTTAATGCATAAACTGTACAGAGTTTCTATTTGGGGTGATGGAAAAGTTTTGGTAACGGATGATGGTGATGGTAGCACAACGTAGTGAAAGTAATTAACAGCACTGAATTACATATTTGAATGTGGTTACTGGGAGAAATTTTAGGTTGTATATATGTTAACAGAATAAAGAAAACAATAACATAGGATTGAATAACACAAACCATGAACCCTAACATAAATCATGGACTTTAGTTAATAGTACAATTATAAAAATGTTCTTTCATCAGTTGTAAAAACTGTACCATACTAATGCAAGATTATAATAATAGGATGGTATATGGGAACTCTGTTTAAAAAAAAGTGAAATGGATGACAACAATGGCATGAGAGGAAAGGGAGAAATTGAGAACATACTGTTATAAAGTCCTTGATCTACATGTTTAGCAATATAACATTACTTAAAGGTAGACTCATATTTTAAGAAATGTACATTGTAAACCCTGGGGTGATCAGTTGAAAGTTTTAAAATGTGGCATTAAACTCAGGGGTAAAGAAAGAGGTATAAATAAATAAATAGCAAATCAAACAAATAGAAAACGGTAATATAGTAGGGTTTAATCCAACCATAGCAATAACCACCTTGAGGTGAATGGTCTAAGCACACCAGTTAAAAGACAGAAATTGTCAGTTAATTACAAAAGAGACCCAAATATATACTTTCTATAAGAAACCCACTTTAAATATGAAGGGGCAGGTATAAAATAAAAGCATAGGAATATGAACAAAAGAAAGCTATACTATATATTAATTTTAGAGAGGTAGACTTCATAACAAGAAATATAATCCATGAATAAAGAAAGACGGAAGGAAATAACAAAGAGTATAACAGAAGTCAACAGAATTGATAACAGAGACAGAATATATAAAATCAATAAAACCAAAAGTTAATTCATTGATAAGTTCATAAAATTGATTAGACTCTGGCCAGGCCAACCAAGAAAAATAGAGAGAAAACACAATTTATCATATCAGGAATGAAAGAGGGGACATAACTATTGATTCCATAGACATTAGGGGGATAATAAGGGAAATATTACAAAAAAGTCTATGTCCCTAAATTTAACAACTTGGATGAAATAGACAAATTCCTTGAAAGACCCAGACACCAAAATTCCCTTAAGAAAAATTAGCTAATCTGAATAGTCCTCTATTTATTAAAGAAATTGAATTTGTGGTTTAAAACCTTTCCAAAAGAATCCCCCTGGCCCAGATGGTTTCAATGGTGAATTCTACAAAACATTTAAGAAGTAATACTAATTCTATGCTATATCTTCCAGGATGCAGAAGAGGAACTTTCCAGCTCATTTTATGATGCTAGCACTCCCCTAATATCCAAATCAGACAGTCCATTGCAAGAAAAGAAAACTACAGACCAATATACCTCATGTCTCAGTTTGCCGGGGCTGCTGTAACAGCGTAACACAGACTAATTTGCTTAAAGCACAGAAATGTACTGTCTCACAGTTCTGGAGGCTAGAAGTCTGAAGTCAAGTGCTGGCAGGGCCATGCTTCCTCTGAAGTCTGCAAGGTTCTGGTGGTGGCTTGCCAGCAATCCATGATGTTCTTTGGCTGTGGCAGAACTCAATCTCTGCCTCTGTCACATGGTCCCCTCTCTCTGTCTCCTATGCATTGTGTCCCAATTTCCTCTTCTTATAAGGACATTAGTCATAATGGATTAGGACCCACCTTAATCCAGGTTAGCCTCATCTTAACAAATAACATCTTTAGAAAAGCTATTTCCAAATAGGATCACATTCATAGCACCTGCATTTTTGATAAATGCAAAAATTATCAACAAAATCTAAGCAAGTTGAATTTAGCAATATATAAAAAGGATAACACACCATGACCAGGTGGGGGTAATCCTTGTTCCTGGGAATGCAAGGCTGGTTCAACATTCAAAAATCAATCAGTATAAGGCACCATATTAACAGACTAATTTTTTTTTTTTAAAGATCATTTCACTAGAAGCAAAAAAAAAAAAAAAAAAAAAAAAAAAATTCAACAAAATGCAACATCTGTTTATGACAAAACTCTCAGAAAACTAGGAATAAAAGGTAACTTCCTTGGCCTTACAACTGACATGCTTAAGGGTAATATACTGAAGTTACTGCCTCTTAAAATTGGGAACAAAGAAAGAATGTTCACTCTCACTATTCCTATTCAACATCATATTGGAAATCATAGCCACTTCAATAAGGCCAGAAAAAGAAATAAAAGGTATACAGATTTGAATGGAAAAAAATAAAACTGTCTTTATTGAAGACAACATAGTTGTCTTTGTAGACAATTCCAAAGATCTGCAAAAAACAAAACAAAACAAAACAAAAAAACCCTCTTTGAATTAATTACTGAATTTAAAAAGGTCAATATAGAAAAGTCAATCATATTCCTAAATATCAGTAATGAATAATTAGAATTTAATATTAACAAATCAATACCAGTTACAATTGCACCAAAAAAAAATTAAGTACTTAGGTGTAAATATAACAAAATATGTGCAGAATCTGTATGCTGAAAACTACACTGATGAAAGATAGCAAAGAACAACTAAATGCATTTAGAGATACTCCTTATTCATGGACTGGCAGCATCGATATTGTTAAAAATTTCAATTCTCCCCAATTTGATCTATAGATTCAATGCAATCTCAATCAAAATCTCAGTAAGCTTTTCTAAAGATGATGACAAGCCAATTCTAAAACTTGTATGGAAAGGCAAAGGGTCTAAATAGTCAAAACAATTCTAAAAAGAAAAACAAAGTTGGAGGACTCATACTCTAGAATTTTAAGACTTACTATAAAGACACAGATATTTCACCAAAGAAGATATTGATGGCAAGGAAGCATATAAAAATATGCTCAACATCATTTGTCATTAGGAAAATGGAAATGAAAACATAGCATGATACCATTACACATCTATTAGAGCTGCTGAAATTAAAAAAAAATAATAACAACAACAAAAAAACCTGATAATATCTAATGCTGGTAAGGATCCAGAGCAACAGGGACTCTCATTCATTGTTGCTGGGCATACTATTGGAAAACAGTTTGGAAGTTTCTGATAAAGTTAAACATATACTTACCGTGACCCAGAAATCCTACTCCTCAGTATTTATCCAAATGAATTGAAAATGGATATTCACACAAAAACCTATATACTAGAGCTTATAACAACATTATTCACAATCACCCAAAACTGGAAACAACTAAGATGTCCCTCAACAGGGTGATGGATAAATGAACTGTGATATATCCACACAAAGAACTATTACTCAGAAATAAAAATGAATGAGTTATTGATTCACCCTACAACATGGATGACTCTTAAATGCATTCTGTAAGTGAAAGATGCCCTACCAAAGAAGCTACATATCATATGAATACATTTTTATGACATTATGGAATAGGCAAATCTAGAGGGATGGAAAACAGGTCAGCGGTTTCCAGAGGTTGGAGGAAATGGGGGAGGTTTTCTAGAAAGAGACCACAATGAGTAATTTTTAGTGTGATGGAACTCTTCTGTACATCACTGGGCTGGTGGATACATGTTTCCATGCATTTGTCAAATTCCAGAGAACTGGACAACACAGAGTGAACTTCACTGTATGCACATTGGAAAAGGAAAGTCAACCAGAATGTTGGAGGCATCCCAAAATGGAATGCAGAAACAAAAGATTCTCTGGGGACAGCAACTTTTAAAGAAGGTCAGAGTAGGAAAAACAAACAACAATAAATATAGTGTCATGACTTCAAAAATGTTTATGTAAAGGGCCTTCCACTTTGGTCCACTCAGTGAATGTTGTGTGAATCTAAGCTCTTGAAAAGCAAGGCCTGTGTTTGTCTCCCTCTGTGGGCCAGTGGATTACAATACAGTGTTTCTCAAACTTAAGTAATATACGGACCCTCCTTTTGAGGAGAACGTCTCATGGAATCAAGTATTGATGTCTTCTATCATCTTGTTTTAAAAATATGTGCAAACGCACAAATATATATATTTTATGCTTACAATTCTTATAAGCTATAGGACCATAATAAGATTATACATTAGAGACAAAGAAAACTGTAACCTCTCTCTTCAAATGACACAAACTTCAATTTTACAACGTATCTTGACATCATACAGGACGACGTGGAGAAATTGAGAACCATTAAGTTCCCACATTAGCACCATCATAACTACTACTAAACATCCTTATAATTATTCTATTCCCATCTGCACCTTGCTGTGATAAATAAAATTCAGTTTAAATTAAACTTGGTCCTTGTCCTCTGGGGTGTCCAAGTATGAAGATGGTGCAGATGGGTGTAATTTTTCTCTGTTCAAGAGAAATAACTCTGTTGACGATTATGAGGGGAGGCTCTGCTTCTCTGTCCTGCCTTTGCCTACTTTAGAGAATTCTACAGGAGGAAGATGCAAATCCCACCCCCAAGTGGGATTTCAAAATCTTGCGCCACTACACTGATCTGTTTTGAACTATTTGGAACTCCCTGAGGCCACAGTAATGCTTTCATTTATTGGTGGGCAGTTCAACCAGCAATTTAAATAGAAACTTTAAAAAGTATTTCTGACTCTTGTCTTAGTTACCTAGAGCTGCCATAACAAGGTACCACAAACTGGTGGCTTAAAACAACAGAAATTCATTATCTCCAGTTCTGGAGGCTAAGAGTCTGAAATCAAGGTGTCAGGAGGGCCATGCTTGCTCTGAAACCTGCAAGGGAGAATCCTTCCTAACCTCTTCTATCTGGTCTGGCCAGCAATCCCTGGCATTCCTTGGCTTGCAGCTGCTGCACTTCAATCTCACCTTCATTTATCACATGACATTCTCCTCCCTCTCTGTCACTTCCCTTCCTATAGGGATACCAGTCATATCAGACAAGGGGCCCACCTTACTCCGGTATGACCTCATCTTAATTTAACTGTTTTCCATCTGTAGTGACCCTATTTCCAAAAAGGCCACATTTTGAGGTACTGGAAGTTAGGACTGCAACAGATCTTTTGAGGGGACACAAGTCAACACTTCATAAAACCTGATTCCTGATTCTGTAGATTACCTGTGATTTGGAGAAATTCGTGCCATAACTAGGACTAGTCAGTTAGTGTTAACTCTGACATATTGTAACACTTTACTATATTTCAGATGAAAATAAAACTTGCCTTTGAATTTTTACAATGTACCAACCAGCTTTTGCAAGTTGTGTGCTGTGTAAGAGAACAATGGTGACTGGCATATTTTCCTCTGAGCTGAGTGTGCCTGCTCCTGGTCGGGGGTCTCAACCAGACAAGAGATTCAAAGATCTCCCTGCTCCATTAATGCCCTGCACGTGCCCCCAACACCACATTTGAGAAACAGCCCAGGGAAGTGGATACTCATGTGGACACTTGGGCCAAATCCCAGCTACCCTGCTTACCAGCTAAATTGTCCTTGGGCAAATTACCAGCCCCTCTTATACTTTCATTTTGTGGTGAATAAAGTAAGGATAACAGCAACGAGTTTCAAATGAGGAGATGCAGAGAACGTGCTCAGACAAAAGCCTGGCACATAGGATGTACTCTACTAATATTGGCTGCTATTGCTGTCACACTAAACACACTGGATGGGAAACACTCATTTCCTACTTTTGCTTTAAACTCCACTGGCCTGTGAGTTCTTTGAGGACAGAGACCATAGCTCACTTCTCTCTGTAGTCACAGTCTTGAGTACACAACACTCAGCTGATGCGTTTTGAACTGAAGAGAGGAACAGAATTGGAAAATTGTTCAAGATAGAGCAACGTGATACAACTAAGCAAAGGGACAAAGTGAGCAATTTTCACTCTGGGATGGGGGATAATATCTGTGTGCAACCTTGGAGTCAGCCTCTGTACCCAACATACTTTCAAAACAATGCATTTAACAAATTATTTCACAAAGTTCCTTTAGATAGACTCCTGGCAGTAATTCTGCAACTACAGGTTGTTTTCTCTGCTGTAAAACAGACCTGAGTGCTAATAAGCAAACCGACTTTAAAAATAATTCTTCCCTGAGGTGCTAGAAAGGTTTTTGATCTGGTGTTGGAAATAACTTTATCGCTATCTCTATCTGTCTCTTTTTATAGTTATAAGCATTTCAGTACTTTCCTGTATGTATGTAATACCTCAACACAAAAATTTTTTAGAAGTCCTCTGCCCACCAACTCCATCTGGCATATGTTTAAAAGATCACCACTGCTAGCCTGCCTTGGTACTTCCCAGCCTACTGCTCCCAAAGGCATCCTGTATATACATAGCACATAATCACAAGAAATCTCCGGGTCACACTTTGAACAGACAAAGCCCTCAAGTGGTCTCTTTTATCAGATTTGGCTCTGAACTCTAATGTGAAGCCTTTTGTTAAAGAACATCCAAAATTAATGTTCACATAATCTATCCACCAGAGGGAGCCAATACAGCCATAATAATAGAAGCATACCAATCTAGTGAACTACCAATCAAGCTTTTTAGAGAAAGACATAAGCAAGTATCAATTTCCTGGTTCCCAGGAAGGCATGCAAACTTTTACTGAAGCCAGATTTAATTCATGGCTTTATTTTCCTCCTCGGCAGTAGACATGTTTTAATGATAATAGGCAAACACTAATTAATGCCTACTATGGATATGGATGTGAAAATAAGGATAGCTCACATTTGAAAAATAGATTATGAAGAATTTTCAGGAGGAGAGGCGAGTGCTGGCACTTTCTCTCTTTATTACTTTCATTTAATCCATGCCTGTTGGAGAGGAAAAAAGTAGGTATCAATGCATGGATGCAGGGCTACCACTAGCATATATGCAAATTAGAAAAAGGCATGCCTGTGGAGCGGTGGCTTGGCTAGTCGGGGGTGGGATAGACTTTGGGTCCCACTTTCCCCTAAAGCAGGCAGATCTGTGCAGGGACAATGGGCACACCTTGTGTTGCAGCCCCCGGAGTCTAGGCAGTGGTGGCTCCAAGGGGATGCTTGAGGAAGTTTTAAATCTCCCCCGCCCCAAGTCTTTGATAAGGACAAGGATATTTTCTCAACCTCATGTAAAATGGAGCTCCAAGACAAGTTGCCCCGTCCAAATCGAATGCTGGCCTTAGGTTCTTCCTATGGAGAAATTCCGGATCCACCACGAAACTACAGAAAATAGCATTTCCCCTCCAGTTCTCCTCTGCTTCCAATCTACCCTGCTGGAAAAGTTTGTTGCTTATATTTTCCAAGTTGCCTTTTTCTTTATAATTTCCATTTTCTGATCACTCCCTAGGTGCTATATTTTTGTAACACTCTCTCCCAGTTTTTCTCATCAGTTAAAAATTTTTGTAGCAGGAAACTGAAAACAGGCATTTATTTAAACATCTTAAATGTAATCATTTCTCAGTACTTACCTTATTTGACCTGACAACACCACTTAACCCTGTTAATCCCTGTATCTTTTGGAAATAATTTCTTCACATGGCTTCCAGGACACAGCTCTTTTGCTTCTCCTCCTCCAATGCTGGCGGCTCCGTCTTAATTTCTTGCACCAATACCTCATCTTTCTTGATGTACCTGGGCCATCCTCTGCTCTGCTCTATCTGCACTATTGCTTAGGCCATCTCATCAGGTCCTCTGCTTCACACACCATCTATCCTGGACAACTCCTAAGTTTACGTTCTCCACCAGCTTTTCTCCTGCACTCCAGACACATATTCGACTGGCTATTCTTCATCTCCATTTGGATGTTGAAAAGGAATCTCTAACTTGAAATGCTCCAAATCAAGCTCCTTGGTTTCTCCCCCTATCTGGTCCTTCCACAGCCTTCTCCACCTGGGCAAATGGTACCTCTTTTCATCAGCTGCTTATGCTAAAAACCTCAGAATCATCCTTGACTCATCTACTTCTCTTGCTTCCCACCTCAGCAAATGCTCTCGGTTCCAGATGTGAAGTATGGCCAGAATTTGACTACTTCATACCATCCTCAAATATATAAAGCTTCACCAAGGTCTAAATCAGTATCATCTCTTACCTGGATGATGGCTCTACTCAAATTTTAATTCACTTCTCTGATTCTGTCCTCTCCCAAGTCCACATCCCAACCAGAGTCAATTTTCTTCATGACAGCCAGAGAGCTCCTGTTAAAACCTGTCAGATCATCTCTCTTCAGCATAGTGTGCCCCATCTCTTTCGACTGAAACCCAAGGAACCCAGAAGGGTCTGTAAGGCTCTCCTCAGTGCTGCCTGCTACACAGCTGAGTATCACCCCAGCCTCACCGTCCCATTTGCTGTTCTTTGAACATGCCACACAAGCTCCCACCACAAGGTCTTTCTCCTTGCTAGTCTGTCTAGTGATGTCCTCCAGATGTCCTTAGGCTTGCTTCCTCAGTGCCTTTTGTCTCTGCTCAAATGTCATCTCATCATATGGGCCTCTCCTGACACATTAAATAAAATAACACCCACACTCCTAGCACTCTCCTCTCCTTTATTCCATATTATTTTTCTTCATGGCACTTATCATTATTTGCATGTGTTTACATATATATATACACACACACACACATATATATACACACATATACATACACACATACACACACAATATATATATACACACATACCCATAATATATATATTTTATATATATACACACATACCCATAATATATATATTTGTGTATTTGTATATATGTATGTATGTACATGTATGTATATTTATATATGTATGTGTATGTATATTCATTTATTGTCTGTCTTTCTTACCAAGAATGTAAGTTCTATGATGGCAAGTATTTTGTTGCATTCACTGTTAATATTCCCAATGCCTAGAACAATGTCTAACACATAGGTAACCAATAAATACATTTGTTGAATGAATATTGAATGGATCTAGGCAGTTTATATAAATACTGGCTAAAAGCTACATGTAATATGTAAAATAAAATGTGTTAAACTTTTTTTTTTTTTCATTTTTATTGAGATTGTTCAGATACCATACAATTATCCAAAGATCCAAAGTGTACAATCACTTGCCCCTGGGTACCCTCATACAGCTGTGCATCCATCACACTTAATTTTTGTTCAATTTTTAGAAACTTTTCATTACTCCAGACAAGAAATAAAGTGAAAGATGAAAAAAGAAAAAAAAAAAAAGGAAACTCTAATCCTCCCCTATCCCTAACCAACCCCCCTCAGTTGTTGACTCGTAGTATTGATATAGAACATTTGTTACTGTTTATGAAAAAATGTTGAAATACTACTAACTGTAGTATATAGTTTGTAATAGGTATATAGTTCTTCCCTATATGCCCCTCTATTATTAACTTCTAATTGTATTGTCATACATTTGTTCTGGTTCATGGAAGCGATTTCTAGTATTTGTACAGTTGATCATGGACATTGCCCACCATAGGATTCAGTTTTACACATTCCCATCTTTTGACCTCCAACTTTCCTTCTGGTGACATATATGACTCTGAGCTTCCCCTTTCCACCTCATTCACACACCATTCGGCACTTAGTTATTCTCACATCTTGCTACCAACACCCCTGTTCATTTCCAAACATTTAAGTTCATCCTAATTGAACATTCTGCTCATACTAAGCAACCACTCCCCATTCTTAAGCCTCGTCCTATATCTTGGTACCTTATATTTCATGTCTATGAGTTTGCATATTACAGTTAGTTCCTATCAGTGAGACCCTGCAATAATTGTCCTAATGTGTCTGGCTTATTTCACTCAGTATATTGCCCTCAAGGTTTTGTCATCAACCCTTTTTTTTTTTAATATGGTTTTGTTCACTCACCATACATTCCATCCCAAGTAAATAATTGGTGGTTTTCTGCATGGTCATACATTTATGTGTTCACCACCTTCACCACTATCTATATAAGAGCATCTACATTTCTTCCACAAGGCAGGAGGGAGAGTCAAAGAAGGTAGAGAGGCAAAAGAAAGAGGAAAAAAAAATGACAGCTAGGAAGCAGCAAAAGGAAAAATAACCTTAAATCAAAGTAGAATAAAGAATCAGACAATACCACCAATGTCAAGTGTCTAACATGCCTCCTCTATCCCCCCCTCTTATCTGCACTCACCTTGGTATATCACCTTTGTTACATTAAAGGAAGTGTAATACAATGATTCTATTAGTTACAGTCTCTAGTTTATGCTGATTGCATCCCTCCCCCAATGCCTCCCCATTTTTAACACCTTGCAAGGTTGACATTTGCTTGTTTTCCCTCGTAAAAGAACATATTTGTACATTTTATCACAATTGTTGAATAGATTTCACCAAGTTACACAGTCCCAGTCTTTATCTTTCCTCCTTTCTTGTGGTGTCTCACATGCTCCCCACCTTCCTCTCTCAATCATATTCATAGTTACCTTTGTTCAATGTACTTACATTGTTGTGCTACCATCTCCCAAAATTGTGTTCCAAACCACACACTCCTGTCTTCTATCACCCTGTAGTGCTCCCTTTAGTATTTCCTGTAGGGCAGGTATCTTGTTCACAAAGTCTCTCATTGTCTGTCAGAAAATATTTTGAGCTCTCCCTCATATTTGAAGGACAGCTTTGCTGGATATAGGATTCTTGGTTGGCGGTTTTTCTCTTTCAGTATCTTAAATATATCACACCACTTCCTTCTTGCCTCCATGGTTTCTGCTGAGAGATCCGCACATAGTCTTATTAAGCTTCCTTTGTATGTAATGGATCGCTTTTCTCTTGCTGCTTTCAGGATTCTCTCTTTGCCTTTGACATTTGATAATCTGATTATTAAGTGTCTTGGCGTAAGCCTATTCATATCTCTTCTGTCTGGAGTACGCTGTGCTTCTTGGATCTGTAATTTTATGTCTTTCATAAGAGATGGGAAATTTTCATTAATTATTTCCTCTATTATTGCTTCTGCCCCCTTTCCCTTCTCTTCTCCTTCTGGGACACAAATGATACGTACATTATTGTACTTTGTTTCATCCTTGAGTTCCCGGAGACGTTGCTCATATTTTTTCATTCTTTTCTCTCTCTGCTCCTTTGCGTGTAGGCTTTCAGGTGTTTTGTTCTCCAGTTCCTGAGTGTTTTCTTCTGCCTCTTGAGATCTGCTGCTGTATGTTTCCATTGTGTCTTTCATCTCTTGTGTTGTGCCTTTCATTTCCATAGATTCTACTGGTTGTTTTCTTGAACTTTTGATTTCTGCCATATACATGCCCAGTGCTTCCTTTACAGCCTCTATCTCTTTTGCAATATCGTCTCTAAACTTTTTGAATTGATTTAGCATTAGTTGTTTAAATTCCTGTATCTCAGTTGAAGTGTACGTTTGTTCCTTTGACTGGGCCATAACTTTGTTTTTCTTAGTGTAGGTTTTAATTTTCTGTTGTCTAGGCATGGTTTCCTTGGTTATCCAAATCAGGTTTTCCCAGACCAGAACAGGCTCAGGTCCCAGAGGGAAGAAATATTCAGTATCTGGTTTCCCTGAGGGTGTGTCTTAGAAAATTGCTCCACCCTTTGATGCCTCAGGTCACTGTGCTTTTCTGCCCAGCAGGTGATGCCTGTTAGCCTATAATTCTTGACTGGTGTGAGGAGGTATGGCCGTGTTCCCCCAGGCTCTGGGGTCTGGTTCTGAATGGAAAGGGCCCCACCCATTTCCTCCTAGAGACAACAGACCCCTCAGGTGGAGGTCATTAGCATTTCAATGGTCTCACTCTCTGCTTGTGCTGTCTCCACCCTTCCCAGAGTCACAGCCCTGGAAACTGAAAATGACTGAGGCTTTCTCCACTGAGCCAAAAAAGAAACAGATAGTCCCCTTCAGACTCAGTCCAAGGCAACCCTCCGGCTCTCCCAGGTCAGTTGTCACCCAAAGCCTCTGTCTGTTTTTTGGGGATGCATACCTGTAGTGAGCAGTTCACACTCGCTACTTAAAACCCCAGCTGGAGCTCAGCTGAGCTATATTCGCTTGCTGGGAGAGAGCTTCTCTCTGGCACCACGAGGCTTTGCAGCTCGGGCTATGGGGGAGGGGGTCTCACGACTTGGTTCCGCAGGTTTTACTTACAGATTTTATGCTGTGTTCTTGGGCATTCCTCCCAATTCAGGTTGGTGTATGATGAGTGGATGGTCTCGTTTGTCCCCCTGCAGTTATTCTGGATTATTTACTAATTGTTTCTGGTTTTTTGTAGTTGTTCCAGGGGGACTACTTAGCTTCCACTCCTCTCTATGCCGCCATCTTGCCCGAGTCTGTAAAATGTGTTAAACTTTGATTTAAATGTTCCTGTGTTGCCCAAGCAGAACTGGGCATCTTGAAAGGCATTTAAAGAAATACAGTGTTTACCCTTGGAGCACAATGAAGACAGTATGAATATTTGATGAAAGGTGGGATGAAATCTTCCATGTTTGTGTTTAGTAAGTGGATGGCCTAAGGTAGTTGAGCAAAAGAGGACACTACAAAAATGACATTATTTATGCCTTTGTTGATCATGTGTTGAATCACAAAACATTATATTACTACATGTTTTTACCAATTGCTATCAAATTCTGTCTAAATAAATGTATTATGAATGTCATGGTTCACTATTGCTGACACTGAAGAATCTAGGCTGATGTCTTATGAAGGAATATCCACCAGTGAAATCAGGAATTGTGTTTCTATTTATCATCCTACTCCCAAAGTTAATTGTTTATGTAAAGATTCCTGTCTCGATGTGAGCTGTTAGCATATTAAAGTATATTTACTGAAACTGAATCCATGATTTAAATGACATATAATTTAAATACACTTCTGAAAACCAAAAAGTAAATTAATTTAAAACAGGTTATAATTAAGGGCAAATTTTTGCTTAAAAAACAAAAAACACACTAATAGCTAACCTGGATAATAGTAGCCTAAAGAAGAATGCAAATCTAAAATTTCCCAACATGTCTTTCCTTGCATATTTTAGTGTTTGATCTTTATCTTTAAAATGCACGTGTAGAGATAAAAATACAATCTGCATATTAATCAGATGTGTATTTTAATGCCTATGCATGATGGAGGCCATAAACCTAGAGTATGGGTTTTGGAAGAGGACTTCCTGGATATGAATCCCAGCCCAGCCAATTCCTAGCTGTGTGTTTTGGCCAAAGTACTTTGTCCAGTTGTTTCTTGGTTACCTTATAAAGTTGTGAGGAATAATGAGATGGTTCAGGTCAAGCACTTAGAATAGTGCTGGACATTGAGCAACCACTCAATAAATGTTAGCTATTGTTATTAGTTATGTATAATGAAAATAAAGTTCCTCCATCACATTCTCCCTTTGTAGCTAATGGGCTGAATCAATCCAATTTGAACTAATTTGTCAAAAATATCCCAATAGTTTCATGTGAAATTACTCCTAAAGAAAGAGAATATTTTACACAGAAGAAGAGTGCTTAGCATCTTCTTTAGAGACGCCATTTTATCGCTAGGAATCCACTGATTACACACACTTCAGATATCATAATTGGTGCTCAGAGTCCTTAGAGATGTTTCCTGGGTCGTTGCTCTGATAAAGCTCTGAGAAAGCACATTGCAAACACTGGCTTCCAATGTGCTTCATTACTAATATTGATATTTTGAGGTCATGACAAAGGGAGTATGAGACTGCTGATTAATTTACAATTCTCTTCATTTTATGTTTTCTTCAGCTCTGTTACCCCAACATCCATTAACACACACGTGCACATGCACACATACACTTAGGTCTCATACTCCCAACTTAAAAAGTACACGATTGCTCCTATAATCATGTTGACTCAGAATTTATGCTTTTGGATACTGTTTTAGGGAAGGTTGTATTATAATAATGATTTTTATCCTTACTTTAACCTCCTTTATGCAGGCCCATTTTAGTTCTATATAATTCTCTGAGACATGGTAAACTAGTCTTATGTTGAATATGAAATTGTAGAGTGTTTTAAGATTTAGGTTACTCATACACAATTCATTCATTCATATTATGGAAAGATAGGCACACCTTGGATAATTTAAACCCACAGCAAATTCTCAACCCCAGTTGAAAGCAAATCATTTCTCCATTATAATTTTTTTCCCAAGGATTATGAGAGGGAGCAATGCTGACTGATTTGAGTTTTATCTTTCATTCCCATGTCCATTAGGATAGATACTTCATGAGAAATGTCCTTGAAGGAAATCAGAAAGGAGGCCAAAGATCAGGGGACTAGGCTAATCCTAACAAAAACTATAATTGCTAATGAGAAATAAAATAAAACCCAAATACACAGTTCCAACCAAAGGTAGACTTTGGTTTATAAACTCATTTATTAGGGAGAATTAATATAGTGGTTAAGAGCACAGACTCTGCAGTAAGAGGACGTGGAGTCCAACTCCAGCTCCACCACGTACATTCTATTGTTTGTTGAACCTCTCTTCATGTTGCAGCTTTCTCGTCTTTAAAATGGGAATAGTATCGGCGCCCTCCTTAATGGATTGTTGTCTGGCACATAGTAAGAATTTTTTAGGTCTGTTCTATTCTTTCTGGGACTGACAGATGATGGGTCAGGCAAGAGAGGCATTTCTATGTTTCCTGAAGTACTGGCCCATTAATTAGATCGATTGTTGCTAGAAAACCAGCTTGGTTTATATGGTGGCCGTGCGCGTGTGCCTTGTGAACCTCCAACTACAGGGAGCTTGATTGCCCGAGGGCCTCAGCTGCCCAGTCCGAAATCCATCACCATGTTTGCATCAAGGCTTCACTTCCTACCAGCTGCTCCCAGCTAGGCCACTCCTGGGAGACACAGGACTTCTCTAATGGTGTATCTTGTCTTGACTATTCCTAGACGGCCTTGCCAAACATTCCTTAGTGTTAATGGTAATCTTAAACCTTCCTTCCCGCTTTGTCTTTACTCAGGGTCAGGCTTGCATCATGGAGTAATGGCTTGCCCTGCCTTCCCCAGCTCCCTCCCTATCTTCTCAATCCTGCCTTGGTGTCCGATTCTTGGAGGACCTGGATTAACACAGACTGGCATTCAAAGCTCTCTCGGATACAATTTAACCTGTTTTGCATCCTTACCTCCCACCTCTTTCCTACATGTACCTTAGTTTCCAAATGTGCCTCATGCTGTCCACTCTCTGAGCCTCTGCTCACGCCCTTCACTGCAAAAGCACTCATCATTTTTACCTATTGGATCTCGTCACTGATGGTGCATCTCAAATGTCACCTTCTCTAAGTCTTTCAAGATTCTGTCAGCCAGATATACTCTTCCCTTCCTCTAAACTTCCAGCACTCTTGCCTTTAAGCTCTTTTATAAGCTCATTAACAGCAATACCTGTCTCTTACTTTGAATCCTCCAAAGTGCCCAGCTAGTATAGAACAGGCACTCAATATTTGTCTAATTTAATTGGAAAATTGGGGGCGGGGGGGGTGGGGAATGAATCTATTCTGAGGAATTTATTATTTTTCTTCGTTGTTTGTTTTTTATTTACTTGAATTTAGTTTTAAATATTCAGAAATTAGCAACTCAGTTTTCATATCTGCTTAAAATTCTTTATCAAATTAGGCTGATATTTTTCCCCAATGGACTGATGCTTTTAAATTCTCAAATAGTTTTGGGTTTGTCTGTATATATGAATATGGACTAGGGATCGAAGAAAAACAGTTATAAAATAATTCTTCCTTCTATAACAAAGGGTCCTTGACCTAAGGACTGGTGAGGTCATCATTCCTCCCCTTGAGCTCTACTCCAGAGACAGAGGAAGTCCTGTCATTTTAATGAACTTTCAAGGAGTGAGGTGGCCGTACAGTAACGTGAGAGGGCACCAAGGAGCTCAATATGCAGGGAATCTTGTTTCTTCCCATGTGCTTGATTGCTTGTGTTGGTAGTTGCTGAGGTTGGCATTTACTGAGTGGGTCCTATGTGCTAGGTTCTTTTCATGGACGATCTCACTTAATCCTCACAACAGACTTATCCCCATTTTACAGCAGGAAATCGGGGCTCAGAGAGGTTAGGTGGCTTGTCTCCAGGTCATGCTGCTTGGTCACTGCATGTGTGTCCAAAATATCTGTTAATCATGTAAAGTCAATTTCTTCCCTCAACCTCATCCTGATGCTTCTTCAAGATTGAAGGCAAGGCCCAGGGCATGGTAGTTGTGCCAGCTCAGCAGCCTCAGATAAAGGAGGGTGACTTTTTAACTCAGGTCTCTAACCATTTCCGCTTAGGGACGGAATGCTCAGGTGAACTTCTCAGGTGGAAAGCAGGAAGAGGATGGCTGGTGCAAGGATCAGGGAGCACCTGCTTGCATGGTTGCTAGTTCATTAATGATTTAACAAGGGTGACCACATGGGACAACTGCCACTCTTCCCTGCCCTCATTTCTCTCACTAACAGGCCTGAAAATTGAACAAGATGGACGGGTTCAGCAAAGAGGAGGAGGAGGAGGATGGCACGTTCACGAACATTTCTCTGGCAGACGACATAGGTAAGGAAAAAACTGATGAATTCAAACCATAAAATTCAGCAACTGCTCAGCAGTTTTATAAAACCATAACTTTTGTCATTTTTATTATAATGGTAAAACGTACTCATTGCATGTTGAAAAAATACAGCTACAGAACAATTTTTAAGAGCTGTTTTCCTTTTTCCTTTTAAATTAAGTGAATATTTTAAAAGTTCCTGTGGTTATATTATATGAGCTTTTAAAAATAAAGCAATAAATAAAAATATAAGATGTTTATTTCCTAAAAGTTCTGGAAACATGACTTCAAAGTTGTTACTAAAACAATCTCCAATATTATTAGCATATTTTGTTAGTTTATAGTCAATTTCTTCTTTATTTTGTGACATAATTTTGTCATTTCTGAAAAATTAACTACAACATGCTGCAATTAGCTTTAAGTATTATTTCTTAAGATGTCTGTTTTTATGCAAGGACAAAGTTGGCTGAATTCTACATGAGAGAAGGGAAAAAAGTGGGGATGGTTGTAAAATGCTGCTGGAAGGGATAACTATTGTGGCCTATTCAAAATCTCTGAGAAAACAGACAGTGCTGAGTTAACTGGACACACTTCAAACTTATAAGCACCCAGGCCTTGATTCTTGTTTTACTTTTATTTTTTGTTTTTGGTGGTGGTGGTGGTTTTGTATCCAAGTTCTTTAGCAGAATCATAGTAAGAAACCAGCAAGACTGCAGCTAAGCAATGGGGGTTACTGATTTTGATTAACAGGGGCAGAGCATGAATATTTAACATCAATTGCTCTTTCATACAGCCACACTTCTCCACTTTCTCCCTAAATGCTCAGATTCAAAAAGCCTTTTTCTAAAGTGCGGCCAGACAATTAGCACAAACTGCCAGCCAGAGCTAAGCTTCCCCTCCTGGCACTGCGTAAACATGCTGGGGCTTTGGAAATCAAAGAGGAACATTTTCAGCCTTTAGAAGGGAAGGAAATGTATAAGGTATTGGAGCTGTTGAAGAAATGGGATACCGCTGGCCTTAGCATGCTCCCACTAGGGTGTTTTAGAGGACAGAGCTACAGGAGGCAGCGAAGGAGACAAAGAGAAAAGGAGTCCTAAGTTTCTGAGCTTCTAGAAGGCATGATGAGCAGTGAGTGTGAGTGTGGGTAGTCCTGCACTGTGGGCGGGTGCGGTCTGTACAAAGCGCTTGTCTGCTCTGAATTTGACTCAGCCCAGAATTCTTTCTCCATTGTAACCTAGACCATGCCTGAAAGCAAAGACTATCAGTGTCTCTGAATAAATGAGCCTTTCTAAAACCACCCTCTCTCCTCTATTCCATCACACACCCTCAAATCTCTCCTCCACATCTCATCTGCTGGAGAAGAAAAAGCAGAATGTGAGTAAGAGAGCAGGGAATTTAAATTCAGGTGTCCAGTCTCCTGTTGGCAGTAGTTTTGAGAGGGGCTTGATCAGAGTTGGTTGCAAACCAAGTCTGACAACGTGGGCATAAATGCTGAACAAGACTCGGGGAACAGGGAGGGGAAGCAATAATTCCCGATTTGTAGTGAGAGTGATGGCAGCCGAGTCGATCACTGTACCTAAGAGTGACCTTCACGTCCTTGGACAGACTGAATCACAGAATCTTAGTGCCTAGCCTGTAACCAGTGGTGAGCTGAGGAACTAGTACTATTTTGTGCCATTTCAGTATTTCAAAATGCCAAATGGAAATTGTTCACCTACTCGTGACAAAACACACGTTTTCTTGGCTTTAGGAGAGAATTCTATCAATCTGCTATGGAAGCCATGGTTAGTTCCTGTTAATAAGAGGTTCTCGGTCTCTGGTAAATAAAAATGGGAGAACAAATTTAAAAATACCTGCAGCTAGTTTAGTAGGCACCATTAATTAAAATCGTGGGGTCCATTCAAGAGTAAAGCATTAAAAGTAAGAATAAAGTATTAAAAGGGTATTGCTTATATTATGAAAAATTTAGTCTAATTTCTTACTTTTCTTCTTGATGTATGTGTATGTGTGTGCCTACACAAGTCCATGTGTGTATGTGTGTATATGTCTGTGTGTGTGTGTATGTCCATACATATATATGAAGAGGAGGCCCAGAGAGGTTAAGTGACTTGGACAAGTTCACAGAGCCAGTTACAGGCAGAGCCAAACTAGATAGGAAGGAAGCATTTATTGAAATCCTACTGTATTCAAGGCACAATGCTAGGTTATTTTTATATCTAATTTAATCTTCACAACATAATTGTCCCAATTTTATAGATGATAAAACTGAAGTTCAAAAAATCTGAGTGACTTAATCAAGGTCACTCCCCATAGAGCTGAAATTCAAACTTTTATCTTAAATGGGTGCAGACACTTCACCTGAGCACCCTTTTCATTTTACTCTTTCCCTTTAAAAAGGTATGGAGTATTGGGGAAAAACTATATGAATATTGAGTAGTAATGGCTGTTTGTTCATACTTAACTCTTCAATAGTTTACTGGTACCAGAGAAAGCCTTGACCTCTTTATTAAACTCAAAAGGATAATAGGCTTGAATGGATTTGTCTTGGTGATTGTCAAAAAAACAACATTGGGTACTAGATGCTAGCCAGGTGTGGTATTTGTAGGCTATTATGCAATGACAATTCAGCTTTACTTCTGAATATACAGTCAGGCCTCAAGTACTGAGGTACCAACACCCAGGGTGGCTGCTTCAGACTCAGTAAGGTCTCCTTTCATCCTGCCCCCACCTGACCATGTTTTCTTTTTCTTATTCAGAGGACACAAGGGAAAGGAGAAGAAAGCATTTGCTAACTCGGGGATGAGGTTTATTTGGGGAGAGCCCTGAAGGCTTCAGTTAAACTAAGCACTGCAGTATACCTTTGGGTTTCACTTATTTAGGTAATCTTGATTCCCCATTAGTATGGGTCCATGAGAACTGGCAGTACCAGCAGTTATTCAACTCATGAACTGGTTGTGTTCCATAAATTCATCTCAAATGGCCCCATAGAAAACACGGTTATAAATGATAGTTTGGACCCCAACCAGTCCATACTGTCTAACCCCATGGTTCCCAAACTGTGTGCCAAGGTACCAAAGGGCACCACAGTGAGCTCACAGGGATGCCACTGGGCACCTCAACCTCTATCGGACACCGTGAGAATTACTAGGTGGAGGTTGGTCAAAGTTTCACAATAGACGGTGCTACATTCCTTTCAATGACGTCGTATTTTTCCAAGCTGGGATATCTGGGGTTGCTGTGATAAAATGCAAGTTCAGTGTGGAAATTAATATAGAACAGGAAATGAGGGTTGCAGTTTGAGAAGCCTGAAGAAGTTGTGCAATTCCCAACAGGCACATCCATCCGTAAGTAGTTGTGTTTATTTAAGAATGAAATAGGGGACTTCCAGGGAAGGTGGCAGAGCAGGGAACTCCAAGACTCAGTACTTCAATGAAAACAGCTTCTAAACAGGCAAGAACTGTCTGAAACTACTTTGAAACACCAGAGGCCAGAAAACATTGTACAGCATTCAGAGAAGAGTGGAAGGAAGAGTCTGACAAATTAAGATGAAGAACTGTAACTTGCTATCTCTGCATGGCAACTATGTACACGTATCTCCACTCTCATGGCAGACCCCCACAGAGCCCAGTCCCTGGCTAGCTCGCTGGTCACAGAAAGTAACATAAAAATCCTCTTCCCCAAGAACAGGGGTGGGCACGGCTGATCATGATCAGGGCTTTTGATTAGTGAATTTGGATCACTGGGTCCCAGCTCTGAGGGCAGCTATTGTTTTAACCCACCCCTGACAATGGCAGACGCAGCCCCTGCTTCAACCCTCCCTGGACAGGGGGTGAAGGTGGTGGAGATTTAAAGATGCAGCACTTTCTTGGGGCTGCGAGGATGGTTAGATGAAGGGCTGCGTTTGCTGGGCAGGCCAGGAAGGCTCAGCTTTAGAGAGACGCTGGAGAAGCTTTCAGCACCCCCTGGGACCCTGTTCCACAGGGCACTTTGGAGCTGGTCTGCACCACCTGCAGGGGTCCCTGGTGCTGTTATGGCTGGGAAAGACCGAATTGGGAAAGTTTCCAACTGCTGAGTTTGATCATATTGATCTCTCCTTTTTCCTGCTCCTCTGGCTTTGAAGCCACCATACTTCTCAGGTTCCTCTGAGTCTTCTCAGAGTATTTCCCCAAGATTCCATCCTTGGCCTACTTTTTTTTCTCTCTCTAGACACATTTTCTGGATGATATCATCCACTCCCTGATTCCATTTTTACTGTCCATGCTCTGTATGGATGACTTTAAAACAGAGGTTGCAAATCCAAACATCTTCAGGAGCCAGGCCATGGATAGTGGGGAAGAGGCTATAGTAGATGACTATTTATTTCATCTAATTTCCAAAAACAAACCTTATTGAAATTCAATCCTTTTACTTTAAAGTTTATTGGGTTTTTTGTCACGCATATTTTTAACATATCAGACATTGCTCTTAATGTGGTTTATTTCACAATGGCATCTCAAGTTTAATTCTTTCAACAAGGACAAATTTTGTTTACATGTGAAATAGATGAGAACATTTTTCACTTTCACCATCCCTTTCCTTGAAACACCCAGTCCTCTTAGGCTGTATTTCATTTACTACCTTCAACAGTGATAATGAACAAGAGGTAGTTTACTTTCGTCTTAACTCTACTGTAAGAAAAACAGCAGGGCAATTGTGATGATAAAATGTCAACCAACGCTGACCTCAGGACCAGGGGCACAGGCAGGAGTGGTGAGGACGGTGGATTAGTGTAGCCACATGTCATGCTCAGAGGACAGAGCTGCTTCCAGGTTCTAGCTGAATGTTGCCATGGAGGAATGAAAATACACATAATGTAAATTTTCAAGAGATACCAGAAATTTATAATCTTTGTGCAATTTCCTGATTTTTCAATGTTTTTCACCTAATTCTAATTTGAAAAACAACATGGTTCCAAACAAAATATAAATGCAAGATAGATATGTCTGCAGAAGAAACTTTCAGACTTCTGCTTTGAATCTGTACTTCTTGTCTTTATCCTGCGTTTGAGTTTCAGATTCATAATCCACTGCCTGCTAGACACCTAGATATCCCCCAGGCATCTAACATAAACTCTTCATCTTTCCAACTCACCCCAACTCATAATTTAAATGGCCTCATCATCCCCCCCAGGTATTTAAGCTAGATATCCAGGAGTCATCCTCTCATTGCCTCATCCTTTACAATCTAATCTATCACTGATCCTGTTGACTTGACCTTGAAAATGTTTTGCAAATAAATTTGGTCTCATCCATTTTGATCATCACTTCCCTGGATCAGGTCCTCATAATTCCCCTTATAAAGCACAACATCAACCTTCCAATTGTTCCTCTGTTTCAATTTGTATCCCTTCAAATCTACCATCTACACTGACTGTATCACTCCCTGTCTCTGCATAGAACAGTTGATGCTTTACATGCCCTGCTGGATGAAGCACAAGCCTCTTAGCGTGGCATTGGAGGTCTCCCTTCTTTCCCTGGCCCTACCCATCTCTTCGGTGTCATTTCCTGCCATACAGTTTGGGCTCTGTAGGAAACATTTAACATTCTATGCACATGCTGGCTATTTTATGTCTCTGGACTTTGTTCCTGCTACTCCCTTTTCTTGGAATAACACCACCTGCCCTTCTCTTTGACTGGTTAATTCCTACTAATCTGTTAAATGCCCACTCAGGCATCACCTCCTCCAGGAAACCTTCCTTGACCTTCCCAGGCTGAGCTGGGCTTCCTTTATCCTTCCTGAGCACCTGAGCTTACCTCTATCTGTATTTTTTCAAATCATAATGTACTTGTGTATATACATATATATATATATAAATATATATGAGTCCTACCTAACAGACAGTGAGCTATTAGAGGACAGAGCCTGGGTTTAAAATGTCTGTACTTCTAACACTAGCACAGTGTTGGGCACATAATAGGCACTCAGTACATTTCTGCCAAAGGATTCTGACTGAATTGTTATATGTATCGGGGTAGGTAGGCAGGCCAGCTTTAGCTGAGAATTTACTTCTAAGATCAGTGTTCCTAAATTGTCTCTACTTTTATGAGCTTCTTACTTCCCTCTATGTCTGAGTTAGTTTAGTTCTATTTTCAGAAAACATTTATTGAGCATTTACTAGTGTATGGCAGGTACTAAATAGGACCAGATACATGAAGAATTGGCACAGGTTGGCATGGTGGGAAGGACTTGAACTTTGGAGGCAGAATGCCTGAATTTGAATATGTCAGCTTTGAGCAAGTTATTTAACATCCTTGATCCTTAACTTCCTCTGCTACCAAATATCATAAGACTGTGTTGCAGAGTTGTTTTGAAGATTAAATAATATAATAAAGGAAGCTTCTTGCACTAGCCTGCCATATAGGAAGAACACAGGACATTTTAGTTCCTCCTTTGCCCACCTCAAGGAGCTCACACAAAAGTTTCTTAAAAGGCTACAAGATTTGTCCATCAGTTCTCATGGTAACGGCAGCGTCAGGGCCCAAGAATGCTGCATGAGTGTGTTGACAGTGAGCTGTAAGCCAGGGCAGCCCATTGATGGTCTCCTAATCAAGGAAATTTGAGGAAAAAGTGGGGAGGTGAATATAAGCAAACTCTTTAAACAAGAGCATGATTCCTTTTGGCTAAAAATAATAAAACTACTCTTTTACCTCTTCATCCCAGCCCTTACCTCTTATACGTTGATGTTCTTCCCATCGCTGTTTTCCTTTATTCCTGAGCCTCTTCCCGCCTCTGCTTTCTAAACCTCCTCTGAATAATATTCAAAGCTGCTTCTGCATCTGCTTTTGGCATCAACCAATTAGCCCTTTTTGTAAGGTTGTAATAAGCTTCCCAGAGAAGTGGCACCATTGTTGTGTGCTTTTATTCAGTGATGCTTCCTACCACTATAAGGAAAATGTAATGATGCCCCCCCCCCACGCCTTGCTGAAAGCAGCCTCAGTTTAAAAAGCTTTCAGAAGGCCATCTGCCATCCCTCAGCCAAGCAGAAGATCAGACACGAGGCCCTGCATTAGTTAGCACTACAAGTAAAAGGTATCAAGGGTCTGTATTCCTTTTCATCTCATCCTCCATTATAATATGGGCTAAAGAAGGAAATAGACTTGTGGCTACCCAGCTGAGAGAAACACTGAGGCATAGCATGAGGGCTGTCAGTGAAAAGGGAGCAGGGCTTTCTTTTCTGATGGTGAATGAAGCCAGTGTTTGCAGCTGGCACCACACTCCCCAGCATGTGTTGCACCACTGCTAATGGCTTTGCCGGGTTATACTGGACATCTTGGGAGAGCAGTGAGCCGACGAGCATCCCAGAGTGGAGGCGCCACTAAACAAATATGCAAGGACAGGGCAAGTGTCTGCGGTGTGTGTGTCGGTCAGGGACAGTGGAAGCTCTTCCTTAAGTCATCTCTATTTACACCCTCCAATGAAGTTGGCCATGAATATTAAGTTCAAAGATTATTTAGTCATCCTTAGGGATGTCAAAAAGATCATCTCCAGTATGGTGGAAATGTTATTTTTAGTGGAATTGAACATGTGTCTTCATTTCTCCAGCAATGGCAGAAAGTTCCAGCAAATCTTAATTGGTATTTGGGATCTATATAAGTATAGATAATGACATTGGTGGAGTGATACTATCTGCTCCTGTAAGCTGAAGATAATATGGACAGTGGCATTAGGAATACCTCCCCTGGCCCAGCAAAATGCCTTAGAGACTTAGCATATGAGAGTCAATAAGAAAAAGAAGATTAACTCTGCCTCTAAGTAGCTTCTGAGAGTGGTATGGCTCTGGGGTCACTAATGTGTTGATAGAAATTATCAGTGCCCTTTCTGTGAAATAAATCTTCAATCAGAGGGAATCCACTTAAATGAGCTGTATAATGCAAAAATAGTTTTAAGAAACAAGCTTAAGAAATAGAATATTAGGGCAGGAGTTAAATGCTTTCAGTAATCTAGAGTGTTCTCTAATTTTCTCATCAAAGGGTAAGAATTTAATATTTTGACTCTTGCTTTAAAAGACAAAACCATCCATCAATCACCTTGCGTCAGCAATGTGTTTTTCTTCTTCATTAGATTAACAGCAAAGGAATGGGAGTCAAGAGCTTTTTCATGTTAAAATTACACAAAATCCTTTCTAATTGTGCTAATTTTTTTCAAAGAAAAATCCAGAGCAGATCCTGAAAATCAAGGTTGACTTAGGTACCTGAGTTCATGAGCTAATGAGACGCTGACTTTCCCAGGTCCTTCTCCCATCAAGAAGGGGCCAGGTGGCACCAGCGCAGCCTCCTGCTGCCTAACATGGGGAATTTCATGTCCTGTTTCTATTGGGTGCAGAAAGACGTTAGCCCTAGAAGAATAGGGCAGATTAGATGAACCAGCTTCTGCTGGGCTCCCCAGTCTTGGAAGTAAACATTTTAAATGATCCAAAAGCTATGAGTGACCCTACTGGAAATAATATGTACCCCAGTAACAGAGCCAGAGTTACTGTAAAAGCTTTTCCAGAAAGACAAGTTTTACTTCCACAGACAGACTTTAGGATTCATTTTCAGTCCTCAACATTGAAAATAAAAAGGACTCAGTAGCAGCCCCCATGAATGGTCCAGAAGAGTGAGCTGCCCCTGCCGCCTGTCTGTTAGTGTCTTCCTTCCACCAGCCTTCTTGGGATGTGCACAGTCACAGTCGCTGGCTCCTCCCAGCCCTCACCCGACATTCTTCTCCATTCAGTCTTTGCTCCCTTGTTTCTCCACACACAGGTTTCTTTGTCAGTTTAATGACTTGGCTGTGCACATGCGTAGTTCTCGCGTGGCTGGTAGCATGACATTAGTAACAGCTGTTTGAGGAAGCAAGTATTTTACATACCTTTGTCTTTTCTTGTCCATTCTGAGATTCTTCACTACCTTTTCCCCAGGAGATAAAAGGCTCCACTACTAGTTGGTCATCCATGTGAATACTTAGCTTTCATTTTCATTTTTGATCGCACAGTTGTGAGTTTTTCTAAGGACATGGTAACTATCTAGTAAGTTTTGTTTATAGTAATATTTAGAAGATTTTTCAACAGTGTTTCTTACCATCCTTGTTTATTTTGGAATTTTAAATGGCCAGAGTTTTGTGCTATTATAATGTTCTTCAACTTACACAGTGGATTCCTGTCCCATCTGCTTTGAGCCCTTTAAAGTAGTGTAAGAACAGGAAATCTGTAAATAAAATGTTACTGATGTATAATTTGAAACACCCTTCAATTGGCAGTGACTTTCGACCCCTACATATTAAAATTCTTAATCAATGCCTCGCTGTGAAATACTTCTTGATTATCAAGCACACATTTGCCTTCCAACAGCCTGTATTTCCAGGAATTTCTCAAAGAACACTTTTCTACACAATATTTTTTTTATTAACACAAACAGTAATTCCTTTATTTATCCATTTTGTAAGTTGAGATACTATCATTCTTCCATAATATGGAACCATCTGACTGTGAAAGGAATTAGACAAATTCATTTTGAAAAGGAAACTATACATGTAATATGTCTGCCATGTTCCAGTGATTACATCTTTAAGAGTTCTATTTTTTTTTTTTCTGTCTCTTTTTAGGGAAGCAGGAAAACTAAAGCAGGTATTGGAGAAAGATGATTAATCAGTTGTGATTCTACTTCTCCTTTGGTTCTCAATTCTGGTGACCATTAGAAAATCAGTTTTTTCTTTACAAATCCTTCATAGGATCTAAAAAATAACTCATCGCTCATCACAAATAAAATTAAGTTGCCATGGTACTGGCACAAAGATAGACATATAGATCAATGGAATCGAATTGAGAATTCAGAGATAGACCCTCAGATCTATGGCCGACTGATCTTTGATAAGGCCCCCAAAGTCACTGAACTGAGTCATAATGGTCTTTTCAACAAATGGGGCTGGGAGAGTTGGATAGCCATATCCAAAAGAATGAAAGAGGACCCCTACCTCACACCCTACACAAAAATTAACTCAAAATGGACCAAAGATCTCAATATAAAAGAAAGTACCATGAAACTCCTAGAAGATAATGTAGGAAAACATCTTCAATACCTTGTATTAGGCAGCCACTTCCTAGACTTTACACCCAAAGCACGAGCAACAAAAGAGAAAATAGATAAATGGGAACTCCTCAAGCTTAGAAGTTTCTGCACCTCAAAGGAATTTCTCAAAAAGGTAAAGAGGCAGCTAACTCAATGGGAAAAAAAAAAAAAAAAAAAAATTAAGTTGTAAAATACAATATTGGTCATAAAATTATGTATTTGGAAGTAATCCCACATTCTACTCACTAGTAACGTAGTTCTTAGAAGAATAATAATTGAGAACATTTATTGAGGACGTGTTACATGCCAGGCACTGTACTAGAGATTTCACATTCCTTATCTCATTTACTCCCCACAAAAATCATGTGGGTAGATACTATCACCCCTGTTTTTCAGACTGAAAACTGAAGCCAGAAAGCTTTATTTAGTAACCTGTACAAAGCAGAGCTGGGATTCCAGCCTAGGTCTGAGTGGCTTCAAAACCTCTGTCATTGACAATGCCGAGGAATAGAAATTGCTAGGTAGATAGTATAACCATATCATACTGACCAGGTAGAAGCAATAAGGTGCCCACATTGCAGGTATTGAATAATAAAATATGAACCTCAGGTTATATTATGAGGTCAGTGTTTCAAAAATTTAATCATAGAATCAGAGGACAAGAACCCCAGAGGCTCTCTAACAATATTGGAATACGCTCAGACAAGAAAGGTAGAATATGAAATTGTATCTGTATTGTGATTGCAACCATGTATAAGCAATTTATGTATGTGGACTAGGATGGGAAGGGAACTTGGAAAAATGTATTTATTAGTGTGAAGGGATTATGGGTTATAATATTTTCATGTTATATTTATGAGATTTTTTTTTCTTAAAAAACAAGATTAACCCTAAAGCTTTTCTAATATATGGAAGGTATTAATCCTAACGTGTGTACTTATTTTGAGAAACATGTGAAAATACCAATATTTGAATTATGGACACCTATCAAAACACCACTATTGCCTTTTGCATTTTTAGTGATGCATACAAAAAAGTTGCCTTAGAAAAATAGACTCTAGAAAGTGGCAGATCTAGCCATAGGACATGCAAGGAGCAGAGAGCGGGGGGTGGGGGAAATAAGACATAAACTGTAATTGCCATGCTCCAGCACAGTCATACCTTATTCATTTTAATTTTATTTTTTATTTCAAAACAGTCTGAAGCTTTTGAAAATTTGCAAGTACAGTACAAAAAACTTTTTTCCTCTGAATCATTTGAGAATAAATTGCTGAGGTCCTGCCTCACCATGCTTGGAAATTTTAGTTAATATTTTCTATAAACAAGGACACTCTCCTTCATAACCACAATGCAATCAACAAAATCAGGATAGTAACATTGATATATTATCATCACCCATTCTTCAAATCCCATTTAAGTTTCACCAATTGTCTTGATAAAATTCTTTATATCAAAAGGATCCAGCTTGGAATCATGCCTCACATTTTGTTCATGTCACCACAGTCTCCCTCAATCTGGAACAATTCCTCAATCCTTACTTGATTTTCATGATCTTGACACTTTTAAAGATTATAGGGCAGTTATTTTGTAAAATGTTCTTCAGCTTGGGTTTGCCTGATGTTTTCTCATGATTCATATATTTGACAAGAACATCAGAGAAGGGATGCTGTGTTCTTCTCATTTTATCCTATCTGGTGGTGCATAGTTTCAATTTGTCCCTTTACTAGTGATATTAACTTGGTCCTTTGGATATAATGGTGTCTTACTCTTTTTTCCTTTCATAATTAATATTTGATGAGAAGGTATTTTGAGACTATGTCAGTATTCTACATCACATAAAACTTTCTATCTATTTACATCAGAATAGACTCATGGTTTGCTAATTTATTCAGTGTGTTATAATCCTCACTATACTTTTAGAGAAGGGGAAGAGGAAGAGCTACATAGTATCTTAAAATCTTTTATAAACAGTATTTTAATCAAGGGGACATTGATTCTATTTATACTGCCTTGAATTTTTCAAATTCTCACTTATATTCACTTCATGTCTTCTTCTCCTATAAATTAGTCCTTAAAATAAAGATAGGAAGGATGACCAACGAGGAAAAATTGAATATTCCTTTATTCATCCATTTAACACATATTTAATAAGAGTCTCCTATGTGTAGGGCACTTAATTCAGGCTGTCGATTCAGAGTGTCTGGATTGGGTCCCAGGCTGGGTTTCTTCTGCAGTGAATGGCCCCTGGACTGAAAGCAGGGTTAGGCAGAACATTACTATTTCCGTAGGGCTGGGTTCCCCAAAGGTGCTAACCTCAATCTCCCACAGGAGATGGGATATTTATAAACTGTACACTGTTCTTTTCTCAGCAATCTCAAAATTAGGACTCATATTGGGATTATGACCTTAACTTCTATGTATCAGACATACAACTTTAACAAAATGGTGGTAGAGATCAGAACTGTCTTTGTCATTTGACTACACTACTTTTCCTGACCCTTCCTCCCACCATTGCTTTAAGAAAAACAATCACATTTTGCCCCACTTTTAATATTCTAATAATGGTTGATCTACAGAAGAAACTTTAGTTCGGTATACCTCATACGTTCTTGTTTTCTGCCTTTTTCCTCTTTCCCTCCACAAAGTTTTTACCCACTCTGCTCTTTGCCTTCACCCTGCCTTTTATCCTCTCGTTTGCTCTCCATGGTCTTGTATCTCCTTTTCCATTGCATTGCTCCATCCTCCCTCCCTTCTCTCTTCTCCCTTTCACATCTATGTTTTCCTGGGTTTTCTACCTTTCTTTCATCATCCTGATCTCATGGGTTGATCTTCACACTTTTTGTTACTCTGGTCCCATTGCTGACTCTTAATAATGCCAATGTATTGTTGGCTTTAGAGTTTGGGGATCATGCAGGACCTCATTAATCTGAGTTAAATAGTTTTTTTTTTTTTAAATGTTAGGTTTTTTTTTTTTTTTAACTACATGGAAAAGGTAGTAGACTTGGAAAAGGAAGTGGGACTCAGATAAATTTGGATGTAAGCACTTATAATTTGCATATTCCAGTTAGAAACATTAATGCTAAGTTCATTTACTATTCAGAATCAAACATGGCTACTAAAGTAGTGTTTCTGTGGTTTTTAAATAGTTATGGCTTTCCCTTAGGAAAAGCATTATATCATGATTAAGTTTCCAGGCTCCGAAGTCAAAGTCCCTGGAATTGAATCTTGACTCAACTAGCTGAGGTAACATTGGGCAAGTTATTTAACCTCTCTAAGTTTTAGTTTCCTCATCTATAGCATAAGGATAGCAATTACCTACCTCATCAAGATGTCAGAGTGAAATAAGATAGTTCTTGTAAAAGCACCTGGTACCTTGTAAATGCTGCATAAATATTGTCTATTACTATAAATGACATTTGATGACAAAATCCTACTACATGGTTTCTGTTTCCAAATATAGTAAAAACGTTTGTGATATATAATGGCAGCGTCTCTACATTTAATCTTCCTGATTTAAAAAATCATTTTTGATGTTTATTTTTATTAAATTATCATGGTCAAAATGTAAACTATGAGAAAGCTTGAACTTTGTATTATAGTTGAGCTAAAATCTACCCGCAGTTCTTTATTGTTCTATCTGAACTAGCAATTATTTTTCTTTTTCTGTCACTTTCTCCATACTAATAATCCCCTCCCAGAAATTCCATAAAATTTAAATGTCTAAAGACACAAAAGATCAAGGACTTATGGTTGGGAGGTCTGTAGAATCTTTTCTCCATGGGCTTGGTAATTCATCTAAAGGGATTGACAGAGGTGTTGTCCAATTTCCAGGCCCTGAAGACTGGAATGTGATATCTGGCTGTTTTATTCCTGGTTCTCTAGTCCTCTTTCCCACCTGGCCCATGCCCTGACTCTCCCTCAAAATGCCTCCCCCTGGTGAGAGGCAGCAGGTTACAGTCAGAGAAAGGGAAGTCTAAGTTCTAGGGCTCCATTTATGAAGGCAAATGGAAGGGAATCTTCTTTTCAGGAAAATTATTTATGGAGAAAAGAAGCTAACAGAAAAACAAAACAAAGAAAACAACAAATAGTTCAAGCTACTGAATTCCTGAAGAATTAAATTCAAGGGACCAAGAGGCAGGAATGTCCTGGGGGTCCAGAAGTGGGCCCTGCTGAGTTCAGTGCCGGGACTCTGAGCCAGCTCTTTCTCGGAGGTAGTTTAACAGAGCAGGGCAGGAAAGTAAATCTTAGAGAGGTTAAATAACTTGCCCAATGTTACCACAGTTGGCTGAGTCAAGATTTGGGGCAGCCGTTATATCTAATATGGGTTCTTTGTTTCTAGGGCAAGTAGACTGAGTAAATTTTACAGTTTCCCAAAGGGACTTTTCTGCTTAAAAAATGTAGCCTTTTCCAACCAGGTTTCCTCAAATGAAGCACGGAACACAAAAGGATTTGAGTGACTATTTCCTCAACTCTCCCAAGAATGGTCTATCACTAGTAGAATCCTAGACTTAAGGAGAAGGGGGCTAATGCACTGCAGAGGGTGGACACGTAGTGCGAAGGAAGACTCAGCACTTTCGCAGAAAGGCTGGAGGCAGGATGGACTCTGCCATCCCTGCAGCAGACTTGTCAACATGGGTTACCAAGTTTTTCAGAACTCAGAAGTAAAAACTTTACATGGAGTCATCTTTGACCCTCCCCTCCCCTTCATCCTCCGTGGTTGATTTAATCCTTCAACAAATCTTGCTTTTACTTTCTTGGAAATGTGCCCAGTAAGATCACCTCCTCTCCATTCTCACTGCCTCCACCATAACCTGGCCTCCATTAGCTCAGGATAGAATTATTCCAACAGTTGCATAAGGTAGCCTCTCTGAATTTCAGTTTCCTCATATACAAAGTAAAAATAATTGTAGTAATTATCTTAGAGGATTCTGGTGAGATTTGAATGAGGTATCTTATGCTAAGCATTTCATCTAGTACTTTATACACAGTTAGAGCTCAATAAATGTCATCTCTTACGACTGTTTTTATCACCTAGAACCTCTGGTCTCTTCCTGCCTCACTCATCCTGTATACCACCATCACACAAATCTTTATAGAAAACCTGTCGCTCACCACCTTAGGAATCTATCATATTGAATTCATGCCTCGCTTTCCCTGCCATCTTCAGCTCATTCATTCACTCTTTCATCTATTAATTCTTTCTGGCTCAAACCCTAGATATCCAACTTATTTCCTGCTACTCCTAACCATGTATCACTCAACCGCTTATTCAATAGATATTGCATCCCTGTTACATGCCAGGTATCGGACACACAGTGGGAATTTAGACAAGCAGTGGCTAGTCTCACAGAGTTTACAACTGGAAGAACAAGTATATGGCAGGAAAGTCTCTTCACCGTGACCCCTTATGCTGTATGCATTCCCAACCCAGTCCACACTGCTCTTTCCTCTCTAAATATTATATTTGGTACCAACCTATTTTACAGTTGTTATATCTAATATGGGTTCTTTGTTTCTCATGAACTAGATTTTATACTGTCTGGGAGACTTCTGTATTCTCTCAAGTGCCCAACACAGTAGAAGTTCAAAACACAATTTTCAGTTGTAACTGATCCTTTGAATTTTATGTTGCAGAGCGTATATGTCCTCTTTTGAGTCCATATTTTTAAAATATCCATATCTTCAAAATTTACATTCTAAAGGAGGAAGAAATTATATTTATATCAATTAGAATATCTATTAATTTTGATTGAGAGCTCTTTCAGTTATTACGGCTGTTATTATGGCCTGTTAATAGGAAGATTAACTGAAATTCCACTAGTATTCGAGAAGAGTACATTATTTTGTATTTTTCATTTAGCAGTTTTATAGAATCAGAGAAATTGCTTCAATAAATTCTTTGATCTGATTTTTATTGATGTATAACAACTTACCCCAAAACTTAGTGGTGTAAAGCGACAACCACTGATTGTGTTCACCATGTTGTGGTTCAGGGGCTGGACTGTTCTCCCTGGGGGTATCTCAGGCTACAGTTACCTGACATTTGGCTGGCTGGACATCCAGGATGGCCCTCTTACATGGCTGGCAGGGGGTGCTGGCTGTTGGCTGAGAGCTGAGCGGGGGTGTCAACTGGAGCATCTCCATGTGGCTCTTCAGTATGCAGTCTTGGGGTAGTCCGAGTTCTTTGTGGTGGCCGTTTCTCCAGAGCCAGTGTCCTAAGAGCACCAGGTGGAAGTTGTGTGGTCTTTCAGAACCTAGCCTCAGCAGTTACAGAGCGTCATTTCCAGGTTCAAGAGGAAGGAACATATACCCCTCCTCCTGATGAAAGGATTGGTAACCTTCTTACAAATCTTCACAGTTCATCCTCTTTGGCTACAAATTACTCATATTCTCCCACATGCAAAAGACATCTTTCCCTTCTTGAGATCCCCCAAAGTCTCATCTACTAGGAGTCAGATCAGGCTGGAGATCCAGGATCTCAGCATGCAGATGCAGGTAAGGATGAGGTTCCCCCTTTCAGCGGTTCAGGAAAGAACACTTTCCAGTTGAAGACTAGCAAGTTAAAGAGAGAGTGTCTGTTCCTCCTGTACCCAAGGTACAATAGTGATATGGGGACAGGATTAGTTCAGCTTTCTTCTTCAGCGCAGCGCCATAAACAAGATCCAGTTTGTTCCCCAGCTACGGACTAGACTTACACTATCTAAAAGGCAATGCATTAGAGTGGAAAGAGCATCAGACTCAGAAAACTTTTAGTACCACTTCTGTGGTGAGATTTCAGGCAAGCCACTTTACTTATCTGGGTCTTGTTTTCTACACTTGGTGAAAGAAGGCTGAAAAATCCCTTTGAGAGCACTTTCAGCTCAAAATTCTGTGATTCTGTGAAACCCCAAAACAATGCTACTTGGATATGAAAAGATACAAATAACTGTGCATTTTTGGCATCGTACAAGTAGAAAATGTTACTAAATGAAGAGAAAAAATCTTAAGGGATGAAATGAAGTCAAAGGTTGTGTTGTGAAATCAAAACTTATTTTTAATCAGTTTTGCCACTAGAGGTCACTAGAGCATCATCTCGAAGAGAAAAAATGAGCTTAAACAATTTAGTTCCCTGTTTATTGCTCCTAGATGGCATTCATGGTGCATCTTAGTTTATTGTGAATAGCTCCCGGCAGTTGTCAGAAACACATTAGGATGAGGTGACATCAGTTGTGACTTTAGGTGATGTTCCATGAATACCTAATGTTCTGTAAGCATGGTGAGCCAGAACCCAAAAAAGGTAAATTTACCACTTTGGCTTTTCTGCCCTTGCACTGGGATGTGATAAGGGTAGGGAGATAATCTGATATAAAGTAATGTTCTAGTTTGCTAATGCTGCAGAATGCAAAACACCAGAGATGGGTAGGCTTTTATAAAATGGGGGTTTATTTCACTACACAGTTACAGTCTTAAGGTCACAAAACGTCCAAGGTAACACATCAGTAATCGGGTACCGTCACTGGAGATGGCCAATGGTGTCCGGAAAACCTCTCTTAGCTGGGAAGGCACATGGCTGGCGTCTGCTCCAAAGTTCTGGTTTCAAAATGGCTTTCTCCCGGGATGTTCCTCTCTAGCAAGCTTGCTCCTCTTAAAAACGTCACTCATAGCTGCACTCCCTTCAGTCTCTTTGAGTCAGCACATTTATATGGCTCCACTGATCAAGGCCCACCCCGAATGGGCGGGGCCACACCTCCATGGAAATATCCCATCAGTTATCATCTACAGTTGGGTGGGGCGTTATCTCCGAATCCAAACATTCCAACTTAATCCCCACTATTATATCTGCCCCACAAGATTGCATCAAAGAATATGGCTTTTTCTGGGGGACATAATACATTCAAACCGGCACAAGTAATGTGAGCTCTGAGGTGAAAAAGCTCTATAGAAATCCAAATTTCATCCCCTGATGCCGCACAGGCATTTCTGCCTTTTAAGACATAGAAAAAAGAAAAGATCTGGAGTGAAACATTCATTCATTCATTCCACCAATATTTACAGATAAGCGTTCATGCACTGGGCTTGGCAATGGGGCTATAATGATGAAGAAGATGGAGTTGCTTCCCTCAAGGAACTTAAGAAATCAATTAACGGGGAGGTTTCTATTCAGATTCAATCGGTATTAACAGACCACAGGGCCAGGCAATTTTCCCTTAGATTCTCTCATTTCATCCTCCCAGCAGATCTGTAGCGCAGGTACTATAATTCCTACTTCTATACGTGAATACTTACAGCAATGGTTGGTGGCCTTTTCAGGCAATGCCACCAGTGAGCGGCAGAGCTAGGAGCTGAATACAGTGATATTACATCAAATCCAACATTGAACCACAGAGCTACTTGCATGGAAATTTTAGAATGCTGAGTTGGGTGTAACCAATGGTGCTTGTTAAAAAAAAAAATCAAATTTTATTTTAATATAAAACTCTTTGGAAGAGAGAAACAAAGATCTAAGTCAAATTAATGCCTTGAAACATAGAGATCCCTAGAGATCTTCTCTGAAGAAAACTGTGAGTGAGAAGGCTGGTGTTTTGTTTTGTTCACTGGAGTCCACAATACCTTCAAGGGGATGCCAATTTTTATCCCAAATGAAGGCTATGATACATTTTCTTACAATGTTTCTCATGTATTATATAAAGAAAATTAACTTCAAACTCCAGCACCCATGACTCTTTTCCTAAGGACTAGTTAGCCAGGAGTTCTGGGCCCTCTCCATAACTTGAGGAGCAATCGCTTCTACCTGTTTAAGGGGACTTCAGCTGATTTAAACTTTGGAGCAGATGCAGAATGCGCAGAGGCCATCTGTGAGAAGGATACAGGCAGGACCTCTGTCACTCAGTAGCAAGGTTTTCTCTAGCGTTCTGCCGTCACTGGAGGAGAAAGAGAGCCTGGCCAGATCTAAGTGTCAAGCAGAGGAAGCCCTGATCTGCTTTTGCTGTGATGAATGTACTAATGATCTTGGTAATCACTATTTTTAAATAACTGTTTTAAAACATAAACTAAAATCAGTCTTGTCCTTACTTCTGATTGTTGCAAAGTCTGGCCAAATGGCAAAAAAGTAAGGGGTGGAGAGAGACCTGCAAAATACAACTAGGTGTATCCAATAAACATTTATTATTATTATTATTATTATTATTTAGCCAATGAGTTCTATTGTTTCTTCTTCAATCTCCAGTTGGTGTAGATCTTTTCCTTACTCAATTTTAGGCATCTCACTGACACTTTCTGATACAATTAGAAGTACCAAACTATTTTAATGCATATGAGAAACTTCTCTTGAGATATTATGTAAGGAAGGAGGAAGAGAACTAGGAATCTGTCACAGAAACTAAAGATTATTCAAGTTAGAGGTTTTTGTGATAGACAAGCTGCCATGGGCCCTAGGCATCCCTGCATAATACTCTTGCTGGTAAGCCAAGAGCACCAGGCGCTGACCCAGCCTTTACCTGGGCCATTTCTTGGATGTTTTTGTAGTCAGCAACTTTAAGGAATGAGGTGATGTTTCCCCCAGACAAAGAGCAAGCTTGCTTCCACTTGCCATAAAAGCAACAGATCCCCCAAGATCACTGCTCCTTGCCTGTAACGCAACCCACTGTGTGTGCAGCCATCTATCTGGGCCCTCTGCATCACCCCTGTGGGACAGAACAGACGCAAACCAACATGAAGCTCATGCTGCTGGTGAGCCATGAGTAACAGGGTCCCTTGACTCTGACCCATGGGTCTCATGTCTTCTGCCACCATTCATGAAATATAGCAGACTAACTTGGTAGCTTTCAAGTAGTAGAAAGTCTCAGTTCCTGACAGACACTGAGAGGGGAACTCTCCCAAACTGATCAGCACACATGGTTACCAGGAAAGCAGAATGATGATGTACACTGACACTACGAAAAGCCATTAGCAGCCTAGCATTTAGAGCCTTGAAGCAACTCACGTGCATTTTTTTTTTTTTTTACAGAAGATTAGTTATCACTGCAACCCTGACTCCTATGTCCTTCAAGTATTCACTTTATATCTTATTGAAATAGAATTCCCTTTATGCTCCCAGACCCCAAATGATTAATCTTGATTTTAAAGCCAGATTATTTTATAAAAATAAAAAGCAGCTGATATGATGGACAATGGCAAATTCATGTATCTAGAATCACAGAATCACAAACCATAAAAGCTGGAACAGGGTGGCTCAAAGATAATTCACTCAAGAAATGTTTGAGAACCTATACCAGACATGATGCTAAGAGCTGCAGGGTCAAACACAATTAAGCACTCAAAGGTTGACTATTATATAAAGGGAACAATCCACTATAACTCAGAGGCAGCATTATTTGATAAAGACCCCAGTAGCATTATATGCAATGGAGAAGTAGAATTAACTCTATTCCAAGCCCTTATTTAAGGAAACAGGCCTATAGTAAACTGTCTCATCCTCACACACAGTCTTGTAGTTAACTGACTAATTTTTGGATGCCCCACAGTATCTAGCTCACAATGGCCACTAAAGTAAAATTTTATATGTTTATAAAAGTTAGTATTGGTTAGGTGAGGGGCAATGATTGTTCATACCTTACAGGTGGGAGTGTATATTGGAACAACTGGTCTGAAGTTCAAGATAACAACACAGATTAACAGTTTTAAATGAATGTAATAATCTTTGACCCAGCAATTTCTTTTCTAGATTACATATTAAAGGAAAATGCAAAGAGGAGACGCACAAAGATTCAGAGCTTCTTAGCAGATGATTACATACTCACACACACCACTCCCCATTATAGTAGAAAAACAAGAAGCAACTGAAATATCCAGCAACAAAGATATGATTAACTACATTTTGAGACATATATGAAGGAGAAACTAGTTAGCCATCAAAAATGATTTTGAAAGAATAGTCAATCATTTTTGAAAGGTATTCAGGTTTTTTTTTAGATTAAAAAGGACACACAACATGAAAAGCAAACTCTTCAGTAAGTAAATGAGTAAAGAACTGGATGAACAAATACAGACTGATTGGAACTGGAACCCAGGTTTCCTCATCTTCAAACCAATGCTTGTTGCATGGTTGAAAGATCAGAGTTTTCCAACCTGTCGTTTTCACACCAGCATTGCAATTTTTGCCATGTCTTCCTAATACCTGTGCTATCATTTGGTTAAAATCATTTTTGAAATTACCTTATTCTAAGCAATAATACCAGCAAAATGAAGGTAAGCTATGTTATGCATACTTTTCCACTACATTAAAATAAATATATAATTATTTTAAAAAGTTTATCTTATACAATCAGAGGTAGAAACATCAATCTCTGGAAAACACTTAATTAAACAATACTTTGGTCCAGAGGAAAATGAGCACCAAGACTGCACAGAATCATTCATAATTATTTTCATTTTTGTCATGAAGTTCAAAGTGTGATTCTATGAAGACACGAAATCCTTCAGAATTTTTACTTGAGAAACCTTACAAAAATACACTAGTAATTTCATCTATTGAACAAATGAATTAAGATGACTCTGATCAAATTATCCAACTATTGACCATGATGAGATATTATAATCTTGAGAAAAGTGTACGTAAACAACTTTTGTGTGCCAAATAGCAGTATGGTATGTTATTAAGTCTACTTCTGAAAACAAATTTCAACAAGTGGGATATATTCTTGACTCACCAAATTCAGGACAGCACTTATTCTCCAATGAATTCAATAACCTTTCAAGAGGAAAAAAATAAGTAAAAAAAAGAAATTGTGGTTCTTATTTAGGAATGAGATGATTTTGCAAATTAATGAGCCTAAAGTATCAGGGAACACACCTGGTTACACTTGAAAGTTATCAAAATGCCTCCATTTAGCATATTTCACTTTAAAATATCCACAGTGTGTTTATAACCCTCTAATTACTTAAAATAAAATAGAAGTTTTTATGTGCATGATGACAGTATGTCAGAGTGGAGCATCAAAATGATCTTGAAAGTTCCTATTTTATTATTCATCATTTCATCCCGACATAATATATTGTATTCTAACAGTAGTTTAATTTGGAGTTCCCCATTCTCTATGGAAAAATTTTAATTTTGTGCTTTCATTTAGATGATTGTAATACATCACTAATATATGCATATTTCAGATCACATTGGATTTTCATCTTAGAAAAATTTTTCTATGCAATTTCAGTGGCTTTTATTTGCACTTATGTGTTTTTGTTTTCCTTATTCAGAAGAAGGGAACTTTTTGTGGCCAAGTAACATTTTAAACCATTTTTCAATGGAAAAATATAATGCAAATATGGAACTGTGTATAAAATAAATACATAGTTTAATGAATGTTCAATTCACTTCATGACCAGTTTGCCAATATTTCAACCCCCTTTCAATATTTTCTGGGACATACTATTTTTTTCTGCCACTATTTTGTCATTTCAAGGATTTTTCTATATTCATTAAGGGCACATTTAACTTACCAGCAATACTATTTTATCAAATTTGTAACATTTTATGAATGACATATTGCTCTCAAAACTTACAGCTATCTTTTCGTATTATCTTTTTAAGATAGTTTGTCTAAAGACTTCCTTTAAATTTTGAAGTACCAAGCAAGACACATTTGTTTTTCTTTAACTCACTTTTATTGAGCTATATTCACATACCATGCAGTCATACAAAACAAAGCATACATTCAATTGTTTACTGTACCATTATATAGTTGTGCATTCATAACCAAAATTAATTTTTGACATTTTCATTACCACATACACAAAAATAAAAAGAATAAAAATTAAAGTGACACATTTGGTTTTGGAATTTATAATAGGTGAATGCCCTAAACTAATCATATTGTACTAGTGTTACCATTTTCTCACATAATAGTTTATCACCCAAAGGTACCTCCTTAAATATATGTCTATTTTTAAATATATGGTTAATCCTTTAAAGATATTGACATCTATAAAGTAAGAAGAGTGCTGTGAATGATCTTCCTTCTTTCCTCAGAATGAGAAGAAACACCACCAATATGTTCACAATCTTTTCCCATCTTCCTCTTAAGCTTTTTTTGGGAAAATTTGCTAACATATTCACTTGACCTGGAGAAAACTGGGAATCACCCAGCTTTCTCTCTTTCCCTGTCTTCTATTTAACAACTCCAGTGACACAGAAATGGCTAATGTGCTGGCAGAGTTTCAGATTGACCCACTGTACCAGTTCTGACCAGTTATCAACACACCAGGTTTGGAATTAGAAGGACCTTGGTTGAATACCTGTTCTGTCTCTTTTTCCATGTAACCTGTTGGAGACTGGTTCCTCAAAATGGTTTTAATGACCAACCAAGAAATATAAAACAACTTGCACTGTTTTATTCATTGTAGCTTTACAATGTGTTTTCGGATCTGGTTGGGCAAGTTCTTGCTCATTGTTTTCCTTCTTAAATTTTTCTTGAATATTATTGTTTACTTTCTCTTTCCATTTGTCATGTTCCACAGATAATCCTTTTGGATTTTTATTAAAATTGTACATGTATAGATTAATTTTGGAAATGTTGACTTCTTTCTTTAAATAACATGGAACATCACTCATGTCATTTTCAGTTTTCTTCAGTAAAGATTTACAGATTTTTCAGATTCTCTTCTATGTCTTCTAGAAGTTTTATAGTTGTAGCTTTTATGTTTCAGTCTGTAATCCATTTTGAGTTAACACTTTTACATAACGTGCAAGGTAGTGGTTGAGGTTCATTTCTTTACCATACCGATATCCAGTTGTCATAGTACTATTTGCTGAAAAATTGTATCCTTTCCCTATTGGATTACTTTGATACACTACGAAAATCTGTTGACTGTAGATATGCAGCTTTTATTTCTAGACTGTATTCAGTTTCATTTATCTATATCTCTACTTTTAAACTAATACTACACTGATTTGATTGCTTTAGCTTTACATTAAGTCTTGAAATCAGGTAGTGTAAGTCCTCTAATTTTTGTTTTATTTTTTTCTAAAATTATTTTGGGTATTCTAGATCCTTTACACATCCATGTGAATTTTAGAATCAACTCACCAATTTCTTCAAAAAATTTGCCGGGATATCAATTGAGGTTGTAGCGGATCTCTAGATTAATTTGGGGAGAACTGACATTTATAATATCGACTATAATCCCTAAGAGAAGTGAAACTCATAAGGCCAGGGTCAATTTCCCAAGCTCTCTGCCTAGAGAGTATTGTTGAATTGGACTTCTTAGCAATTTGTTAAGGGAGTTTGTATCTGTGCTCACTTCTGCGTCTTGCAATGTCTTTGTCTAGTTTTGATACCAGGGCTGGCCTCACAAAATGAGTTGGAAAGTGTTCCCTCCTGTTCTATTTTCTGGAAGAGTCTGTGTAGATTTCTTTAACTATTGGCTAGAATTTGCCAGTGAAATCATTTGGACCTGGAGTATTCTTTGGGGGAAGGTTTATTTATTAACGACATTTTAAACATAGATACAGGACTATTTATGTTATCTGTTCTTCTTGAGTAAGCTTTTTACCAAGAGATTTGTCTAATTCATCTAAATTATCAAATTAATTGGCAAAAAAATTGCCCATAATATTCCCTTATTGGCCTTTTAGTGCTTATAGGATCTAGAGTGATATCTTCTCTTTCATTCCTGATACTGTAATTTGTATCTTCTCTCTTCTTTTTCCTGGATGTCCACCTAGATTTTTAAATTTCATTGTTCCTTTAAAATAACTACTTCTTGGTTTCATTGATTGTCTCTATTGCTTTACTGTTTTTCAATATCATTGATTTCTGCTCTATATTATTTCCTCCCTTCTGCTGACTTTGAGTTTAGTTTGCTCTTCTTTTCTTGTTTCTTAAGGTAAAACCTTCCTTGTTTTCTCATATAAGCATTCAATGGTAAACATTCTCTCTAAGCATTGCTTTAGCTGCATCTCACAAATTTTGAAATATTGTGTTTATATTTTAATTTCATTAAAAATATTTTATAATGTCCCTTGTGACTTCCTCCTGTGACCCATGGTTTGCTCAGAAGTATTTTAATTTCCAACTATTTGGGAATTTACAAATATCCTTCTGTTATTGATTCTAGTTTAATTACTTTGTGGGCAGATAATGTATTTTGTATGATTTTAATTACTTTAAATTTCTTGAGGTTTGTTTTATGATACAGAATATGTCCCACCTTGGCAAATATTCCGTATGTACTTTAAAAGAAAATGTGTTCTCCAGTTGTAGGGTAGAGTGTTCTATAAAAGTCAAGTTCATTGATAGGATTGTTCTGGTCTACTATATTAATAATTCCACAAATTTGCCTGCATGTTAAAATCACCTGTAGAACTTCAAAAGCTACTAATGCCTATGTCCCACTCCTGAGATTATCATTTAATTGGTCTGGGGTATGGCCTTGTCTTTGGAATTATTAAGAAATTCTCAGGTGATTCTAAGGTGCAACAAGCTTGAGATCCATGTTTTGCATGGTTACTGATTTTCCAAATATTTGTTTTACAAAGTGCAAAGGGTAGAAGCAATGAAATCTCCAACTACAGTTGTGAGTTAATTTATTTCTCATTTCAGTTCTATCATGTTTTGTTTCATGTGTTTTGTAGCACTGTTGATAGGATTTTGTGCCTTCTTGATTGACTTTTTTATTGCTATATATTGTTTTGTAATTCTTCTCTTACCCTGATAATATCTCTTGTTCTGAAGTCCTAGTTTGATATTATATAGCCACTTCATCTTTTATTTTTTGTATAGATATGTGCATAGCATATCTCTTTCTCTCCTTTAATTTTTTACTTATCTATATCATCATATTTTAAGTGGGTTTCTTGTAGACACAACATATAGTTGGGTCTTGATATATTTATGCAGTCTAAGAATCTCTGCTTCTGAATTGGGGCATTTAGATAATTTGCATTTACTGTAATTATTTCTATGTTTTATTTAAATCTACTCCCTCCTAGTTGTTTACTATTTGTCTCATTTGTTCCCTCTTCCCCAATTTTCTACTTACTTTGGATTGAATATGTTTTATGATTATATTTTTCCTCCACTCTTGGCTTATTAGTTTATATCTCATTTTGTTGTAAAATTTTTAGTGGTTGCCCTTTGGTTTACAATGTACTTCTTTAATCACAGTCGACCGCCAAATATTATAACATTTTATATATAAAGTAAGAACCTCACAACAGTATATGTCCAATTTCTCCATCCCATCCTTTTGCTATTGTTTTCATACATTTAAATTCACATATGAAACAAAAACCACATTGTTACTATTTTTTCTTTATACATTCAAAGACATAATCTTTTAAAGTGATTAAAAATAAGAACAAAATTATTTTTATTTGCTTTCACTTTTTAACCCTTTCCTGTATTTAACCATTTAACCATGTCTTTTTGTAGACCCAAATTTCCATTTGGAATCAGACTCTTCCAGTGTGAAGAACTTACTTTATTTGGTGTTTAGCATTTGTTAAAATGTTAGCTAATTCATTCTTACCTCTTGAATGGGGGTCATCTCTTCCTAAAATGCTCTGTTGAAATGTAAGTAGCTCATATATTGCATCTCACCTTGGCTTGCCACTCTTTGGAACTCAGTTTAATTGGTTACCTTGTGACCTCAACTCCCTGATGAGCTAAAGAAAATTCATTATTTTGTAGATTATCTGGCTATTTTCTCATTATTAGGTTGGGAATGACGTTCATTTGCAGCTTTCTATACCCTGAGTGTCGGTGGGAGTGATCTGACATATTCAACCATCACTTTTGCTGCTGTGTGTAGGAGAGCTTGGAGGGAGTAGATACAAGGAGACAAACCAGAAGCTAGTCAATAACTCAGACCAAAAAGGGATGGTGGCTTGAACTAGAGTGGGTGGAGTAGAGATGATGAGTAATTGTCAAATCTGGTTATATTTTGAAGAGTCAGTAGGGCTTACTGATGAACCGGATGTATGTGAGAGAAAGAGAAGAGTCAAAGATAAGTCCCCGGTGTTTAGTTTGAGCAACAGAAAGGATAGCGAAGATGGTGAGAGAAGCAGGTTTGGTGGAGAAGTGTATGGAGTAAAGAGTTAAGTTTTTTATCACATTGTATTTGACATGCCCACACGTAAGTGGGATGTTAAGGAGGCAGTTAGATATATCAGCTTGGAGTTTACATGAGATATCTTTATTGGAGAAATCAACAACAGTATTTAGATGATATTCAATGCTATGTATTTACAAAGAGAGTGAGTATCACTAAAGAAGAGGTCTGTGGACTCTGACATTTAAATATTTTGGAGACCAGGAGAAAAGGAGACTGGAAAGGAACAACCAATGTCAAAGAAGAACCAAGAGAAAGGGAGGTCCAGAAAACAAAATAGAGAAGTATTTTGATGAGAGGGAGTGGTCAACTGGGTCAAAATGCTGCTAATCAAATGCTAGTCAAAGGAGATGAGAAATAAAAATTGAGAAAAAAATCCTTTCTGATTATATGGCATTAACAAAGTAAAGTTGTCACTTGTTTAGGTATCTTTTGCTTGTTATTTATTTCTAATATTATTGTATCTTTCTCCAAGGAATTTACAACTTGTCTTTCTGTACTTTTGAATCACTGTCCTAGAAAATTATTATGAAAGACTTGAAAAGAAAATTAATTTCCATTTCCACTTCCCAAATCTAAGAATTCTATCTTATGAATTATGTTTATTATTTACCTAATAAACATTTACATCTATTACAGCTTTACTAGTATTACAGAGTAGTAATTCAAACACTGTTACCCGATGTTAATTGGTTACCCAATGTTAATTCGATTCAAATCATTATTTCTTTAAGAAATTAAGCATCACAGAAAAAGCCCCAACCCCTATAACCTCTCCTGAGAAAAAAAAACACAGTCTTGGTGTTGCAATACTTCTAGTCAATGTTTTTCTATCTTTACTACGTATGCATTTATTAATAAGCAATTTAAATTATTGGTTTTTTTGTGTTTTACATATATGATAAATGGTTTCATACTTTAGATATTTTGCAACTTTTTTCAGTCAACATGTTTTCTGGATACATTTGTGTTTATATATACAAAATGTATTCATTTTAATGGATTTATAGTATTTCCTTGTATAAATTAACTACAATTTATGTATTCATTCCTTTGTTGGCCATTCAGGCTGTTTTCCATTTTTTTACTATTAAAACAGCATTACAATGAACATCTCTATATATGCCTTCTAGGAGACAGATAACGAGACATGGAAGTCAGTTCATAAGTTATGTATATCTATTGCCAAAATATTTTCCAAAGTGTTAATACTAATTTACACAATGTACAAGTGTTCTTCTTTTCCAGAGCTTCCCCAAAACTTAATTTATATCAGACATGTTAATTTTTGACAGTCTCATGGGTGTGAAATATCTCATTGTTTTATATGAGTTTCCCTGATTACTAATGAAGATCAACATAAAAAAAATCTTAATTTGGCTATTCAGTTTTACTCTTCTGTGAGTTGCCTGATTATATTCTTTGCATATTTATATATTGAGTTTTTGGTCTTTTTCTTACTGATTCGTCAAGATTCTTTATAGTTTCAAAGTTTTTCTATTTCTTGGTGGTATAAATTGCAAATATATCTTCTCAGCCCATGGCTTGTTTTTAACTTGATTAATGGTGACTTCTTTTCTGTTTATAAAAGTTTTAAATTTTAAAATGATCAAATGAATTAATCTTTTCTTCACTGGAGATGTTTGTATCTAGATTACACTTCAACAGCAACAAATCAGATTTCTTTCCCACATCCTCACCAACATATTCCTTTTCAGACACCTCTATTGTATACCAATTCCAGGCACTCTCCTTTCCCATTTTCTTTGTCTATCCTTATGTCAATACCATATTTTTTAAAGTTGCTTTTAATAGTTTCTCTTAGTCTTTGGTGTTCTGCAATTTCACCACGATGTGTCTAAGTATGTAATTCTTTATATTAATCCTGCCCCAAAATGAGTACTTCTTGAATCTGAGGATTCAAATATTCCACAGCCCTGGAAAATTCTTAGCTATTACTCTTTGAACCTGACCAAACACATTCTCTTTAGTCTCTCTTTTTGGCACTTCTATTAGATTTATGTTGGACCTTTCTCTCTAATTTTTCATTTATTTATCTTCTGCATTGCATTCTAGTAAATGTCCTCTATTTATTGTAGTTGCAGCCAAATGTATAGTTCTCATTGAATGGAAGGTAGGGCTTAAAAGGATTAAGGCTACATGTCAGCAAACTGTGCCAGAAGTAAAAGGTAAAGAAATAGGTAGACATAAGGCTCACCCCCACAGCGCAGGAGAAGGTGCCAAAGCAGAAACAGTAAGGTATTGCTGTGGGTGTCCCCACCTAGTACTCAACAATTATGAAAAAGCAGCAGACGTTGCTACATGTCGAGTGCTAGATAGCTATGATCTGTGTCAAGCAAGATCACTTTATCATCCCAAGCCTGGCATATAGCATTTCTTATTGCATGTATGACTTTAAGAAATTTATTTACTCCAAGCTTCAGTTTCTTTGTGTGGGTTGCTGTGAGGATAAAATGGAATGCGAGCTGAAACACTATACCAAAGTGCTATTAGGGTATTCTGTCCATTCTAAAATACCATTAATTCTAACACGTACTATAGATCTGATAACAGCTTGGAAGGGGGGAGGAACGTTCCACTGGATCTACACTTTACAAGCTTTTCCTATTTGAAGAAAAAAACACGTGAAAGTCTGCTTTTAGAATTGAGGAAGCACCGTGTCTCATTAGCGTCCTCTCTTCTGCCCACAAACGCCCTTTTCTTGAATTTGAATAATTTCTCCCTATCCCAGCGTTTAGTTATAGCGACCCCCTTCCAGTCAGAAATAAGGATTATCCATACTGGATACCTGTACCTAATGTTCAGGCTCCCGCTGAGACTAGAGAACTCCTTCGCTGAGACAGGCTTTCACACGCTGAACTTCATCCCTGTACTGTCATTGGCTGCTGCTCCTCCTGGACCCTTCCACTCCTTCTCCTATAATGACCTCAGTCCTGACTGGAGGCCAATGTCCTTTTGTTATGGCGAAAGGCGGATCCCGGTGTTTTGAAATTGGAAGAGTGGGGCACCGGTCAGCTAATGCGCAAGCGTGCATTCCTGCATCGGGATTGGCGGGCGGCTGGGAGGGAGGAGGTGCGACTCTCCCTCGGCGCAGACTCTGTGGGCTGAGAAGGCAGCGTTGCCGGTGTATTCTGGTGCAAGTGCCGGGCCTGAGGCGTCTTATTCCGAATCCCCTCCCCTCTCCCGGCTCCTCAAGCACCAGGTGAGGGCTTTCCCGGGCTTGGCCCGCCGCGAGTGAAGTAATGCCGAGGGCCTGGAGGGCGGGGCGGGCTGGACGCACCCCAGGAAGAGCGGCCTGGCCTGGGCAGTTGGTGAGGAGGCTGGGGCCTGACTCTCTGCAGAACCCCTGCGCCACCTCCTTTTTCTCGTCTCTTTGTCGTTCCCAAAAGGTTCCTTTGGGCAGGAGCCACCCTCGGTCCCAAAGGCTGACGCCCTGCCGCCTTCTCTCCACCGCTCGTGTTAGAGACCGCGGTCCTGCACCCTCCCGGGAATGAGGCCGCGGGAGGGGCCTTCCGTTGGGTGGGATAAGACCTCGCAGGCCTGCACCTGCTGGCGGATGCTAGGCCGGGAGCTCGGATGTAGCGGGGGACAGAACGTCGAGGCGTGGAGGGAAGCGAGTGAGCGGTAAAATGAGACTGTTGACATCTTTCCAGGCGCTGAAAGCAGCACCCGGGTTTGTTTCTCCATCGGATTCTCTTAATGGTTCTGCGGAACAAGTTTGAGTGGGTAAGGATTGGAAAGGAGAAGAGAGGATGTTCCTGAAAAGGCAGGGCTTCTGTTTTACAATGTATCAATCTTACTAGCTCTGTGACATAACAATATTAAGGACAGGGGATATGCCCGGTATTGCCAACACCGAATCTATTCCTGAGGACCCAAAACTATGCCTCTTTGTTCTTGTGCCTGTGCTCCTCACTGACTAAATTCAATGTAGCTAGCCTCTCTCTGGGAATCTGTTTCCCGTTCAGATCCTCATTTGGCCAAACAAATCCTTGATTTGTGGAATTTGAAACGAGACTTATCCAACCAGAACCAAGATAAAAGATTGAATGAAATTTACCTTCAGTTGCTTTGTAGTTGGTAGAAATACCATAGGAATTGGCCATAGAGGTTGCAAAATGTTTGGCAACTTTAGACAGGGGCCATATTAAAATTTCTTAATGCATAAAGGTAAAACATTTAGTAATCAATGCACAAAGACATTATGTTAGCAGTTCTAGTCCTTTAGTAAGTGGATGACATTATGGTATATCATACTTGAAAATCAGTTTTGAGAGGCAGAGAAATTGGGTGGTTGAGATTGGGTGGATATCAGGAAGAAGTCTCAAGATCTCAAGATTCATTGACTTAGCTGTGGTGGAATAGTGAACAAAGCCCAAATATGGAACATTGGCTGTAATCCTGGCTCTGTTGAACATAAGCTCAGTAACCTGGGTAGACCACTCATCTTTGACCTTGGTTTCTTTATTTGTAAGATAAGGTATCCAGACCTGATGATCTTTCCAAGATTCTTTTTGTGGCCTGAATTATATGAGCTAAAAGGTAGGAAGGATACTAGCCAACATTTATGTGTATCAACTCATTAAATCCTCATAACAACCCCATGAGGTACATACTGTTGGTTATCTCTATTTTATAGATGAGGAAACTGAGGCTTAAGATGTTAACCTTATCCAAAGTTCTAGAACTTGTAAATGGGAGGGCTAGGATTTGGATTCAGACAGTCTGTGTTCTTAATCACTGTGCTAAACTGTCTCTTGAAAAGAGGGGAGAAAAGGGATCTTGTGATACTATTAGCAGGAATTGCAGAGGTATATTTGGTAAGATGATGGCCTTTGATCATGGTTAGATGTATGGGTAGTGAAAAGATAATTTATTTAATCAAATGAGTCTTGTACTGATGCTTGCCATACTTCTTGATCCTTGGTCTCTCCATACTTTCTGCTTCCTGGACTTAAATTATCAAAATAATTTTAGATTTCCTTCCACTGACCAAGGCTAGGAATGGCACCAAAATTTACTGTGAGTTTTGAGAAAAGTTTTATGAGAACTGACCTAGGCTTAGGTTAGAACTACAGAATCTGAGAGAATCATATCCATTTCAGAGCTAAGGCAGGTTTAGGATTGACAAAGCAGTCTTTTGTTGAACAGAGCCTCAGCACCCCAAATCTGTTTCAGTATTCCCACACTTGACATTGCTTTGGTCTAGGGTCTCACTTTTTTTAAAGGTCCGATTTCCATTTATGTGTAGGAGTGGAAGAAGTTTAAAATGAACCCTTATGAGTACATTTGACATGAAATTGGATTGATGCGATGGAAACTATAGATAAAAAAGGATTTTACAGTTGGAAATATGAATCTTGTATGAGTACATATTTTGTGGTACTGTTAATGTGGTAATGGTTTGACTAGAAGTTGCAGTTTCTGGATTGATCTTTTGAAAGAAAATAAAATCCATGGCTAAAAATACTTTGGAGAGCTCAACAGGCTTTTTGGTCTAAGTATATAAAATAAATCAGCTATTGCTCTAAAATCTACTGAAAGACTTTGAATATATACAATAGAATTTTGAGGCCAGTCGATTTAATCACATCACAATAGAGAAAATCACTGCTGTCTTTTGTTGTTGTGGAGAGGTAGTGGGTAATGCTCTGGTCCCTTATTAATGAGTGATACCCATTTGTACAGGGCTGCCGCATACAGTTGGGCAGGTTTTGCATTGTAAATCTTTGGGGTGCTGTCCTTTGTGTAGACTATGATGTGAATATTGCTCTCTGAGGTTGTGTGGTATATCCTACAGGACTGTCCTAGTGGCTCGGCTTTTGTGCTTCTGCCCCCATCTCAATACGAAATGTGTTTTTCTAAGAGTCATTTTTCCTTTAATAAAGTCTCTCTCCTCAACCCCCAATTTTTCTGCTGTATTTAAAATCTTTTTTTAATTTTATTTTCTCTTTTTCAGATGAAGTAAAAAACCATTGATAATCATGTTTCTGTTGTTTGAATTATAAAATTTTAGAACCTGGCCCTACAATACTGTGTTTTATAGAAGACCTTTCTGTTTAATTTTAAAGATTAAATTGAAAAATAAATATATCACATCCATATACTACATCTTATTTCAAAATCAGAGGTAATTATCTGCTGCTTTAGCTTGTATATCGTATAACTCTTCTCAGCCTATTGTGAAAATTCTGTTTTAGCCATATTCTCTCTTTTTTTAAGTGAACATTAGAACTTTGAAGTACTTTTTACCAAAAATAGGCATACAGGAATATATTTAGCAGGGGAAATGGCCAAGTTCTAGTCTACTCTTGCTGAGTACTGCTGAGGTTACTTAATTTAGCTTTTGTTGGTTGCCTGTCATCTCTTCCAGCCCTACTTTAACCAGCTCAGTGGTTGAAGCGGTATGAAAAGTGAAGGGATTGGCACCTTGTTAGAAATGTGCTTCTTTCTCAGGGAAGTGTCAAGTCACGTCTTCCCTGTTCACAGTCTTCTTCTATTTTAAAGAGACATTTTGATTGGCTGGAGAGAAATACTTTTTGAAGCATGGTCTTCAAATGCCTGAATAATTGGAAAACTCAACACCCTCACCAAAATTTTTTCTTTTAATTTTAATAATTGGTTTATTTGGATTTATGTAAATATACTAATTTATAATCTCTCTGAAGTATAGAGACCCTTAGAACTAAAACCATTTTTCCGGTTTGCTAATGCTGCCATTATGCATAATACCAGAATTGGCTTTTATAAAGGGGGTTCCTTTGATTACAAATTTACAGTCCTAAGCCTACAAAAGTGTCCAAATAAAGGCATCAACAAGATGATACCTTCACTAAAGAACAGTGATGGTGTCTGGAACACCTGTGTCAGCTGGAAAGGCACGTGACTGGTGTCTGCTGTTCTTTGTTCCTGGGGTGCATTTCAAATGGCTTTCTCCAAAATGTCTCTGGGTTTCTCTTAGCTTAGCATCTTCTAGTGTCCTTCTGTCCACATCTCCAAGCATCTCTTAAGTGTCAGCTCCCAAGCTTCTCTCCAAAAGTCTCTCTCAGCTGCTCAGGGAGTCTTTTGTTCTCATTTAGCTTTTCTGAAGTAAACTCTAGGCTAGCATCTCAAAAGCATCAGCAAGCATCTGGGTCTGCTCCTTTTAAAGAACTCCAGTAAACTGATCAAGACCTACCCTGAATGGGCGGGGTCAAATCTCCATGGAAACATTCAGTCAAGATTAATAAATATATAAATAAATTAATAATCAAAAAGATTAATAAATATGCCCCCACAAGATTGCATTAAAGAATATGTTTTGGGGGGACATAATATATCCAAACTGGCACAACCATGTAAAAAAAAAAAGAGGTAGAGAGCAGCTCTCCTGCTGGATGAGTGGAAAGATGCTAGAAGACTTGGAGTAGGTTTGTTAAGCATTAAGCTAATTTTATACTATTTGCAGTTAATTCGTTAATAATGCTAAGCAAAGGATGTTTAGGGTCTTTTTTTTAAGCTAATTAATGATATCTTACTTTAGTAGTGGTTTATATATATGTATACTGGGCATTCTATTTCCATATTCATGCTTGTACCTGAAGTGTAACAAATCATATTAAACTGAAGCTGTGAGGGAATATACAATACACTGATAACCCTTTTGTTTGTGATTCTAGTTTTTAGTATATAGACATTCTTGTTCAGTAGGTCTGGGGTTCAGTCTTCAGCATATGGAGGCTTAGCAATACCTTGGGTGTAGTAGGTGCTCAATAAATACTTGTTGAAAGAATAACAATACTGATTAAGACAGGACTAGATTGCTTTAATAAACTTTGAGCATATGTAAAATGAATGTTATCAATAAAGCAGAACATTCTGTTTCCCAAGAATTTTGTGCTCTGATATTTTGGAGCCTTTTATCCAAATAATAAAATGTTAATATTTATTTATTTATTTACATCTTGATTTATCTATTTTGGCTTAACCAAAACAGGTAGACATTTTTCTAGTGTTGTAGATAGTATTTTTCTTTGGAATTCTGTGTATTTTTAAAAAATTAAACAATGTATGTAAAACAGTACTTTAATAATGAAGAATATTTTCAAAGAAAGTAGTCTTCATCCCTACCATCATCCCTTAACATTAGAGCTGTTTTCATTTTCATTTATCCATATTTTTGCATATTTTTACATAATTTACATCCATGACTAAACAATTTTGTAAACATTTTTCCAAGTTATTATAGTCATAATTAATTTTAGTAGCCACTCCATTAGAAATTACAACTAAAAATTGCCAGACTTTGAATGAACAGTATGTTGTTTCCAAATCATTGGACTGTGAATAAGATTGAAGTGAACATTTTTATATGTAAAATTATTTTCTTTGTATTTGTCCTTAGGCTAAATTTCCAAGAGTAAAATTACTGAATAGAAGAAGTTTAAATGTTATTACGAATCTCATTTGCTATTGTACTACTTTCTAAAAAGAGTATGCATTTAAAGTTTGTGTTCAGTATTTGTTTTTCCATAACATTGCTAGAATTGATCATTATCTAATCTTTTCAAAAACTAATTTAATAGTGGTATTTAATTTTATGATATATTGCTTTCACTACCAAGAAACTCAACGTTTTGTCTTGGTTACTAACATACTTCCTTTTTGTAAACTGTTTGTATGCATCATACAAACGTATTCATTTTATCCTTAGACATGGTAATGTTTGTGAATAGGGTCTGTTGGATCACATATTTGACTAAACATCTCTTTTGAAAAGCGTTTGATTGCTATATGTATCTATGTTCTAACCTTCCCTCATTGCAGACCTTTCATCAGGGGTTTTGTATCTGAGGCCCAAAAGTTTTTTACGCAAGATGATGAATGCTGACATGGATGGTATGTTCTTTGTTTTCCTTTTTGTATGTTCCTCATCTTGTAGATGTTTTTGCTTTATTAAGCAATGGAAAGAGCAGAGATGCAGTAATTAGAAGACTTGGATCTTGTCTAACTTATTTACTTATTTATATCCCAACTGTTCTAGAAAGGATCTAAGGTAGCTTCCATATTACTTAAAGGTGAGACAGTGGCAAGTTGTTTTATCTTCACAGTGGTGTCCTCAGCTGCAATGGGTTGGGGGGGGGGTGGTATATAACCTTTTACTTCACAGGGCTCTTGTTATAAGTCAAATAAAGATAATGAATATAAGATATTTTGCAGATTTTTAAGTGCTATAGTACACAAATGGTACCTGTGTTAATAGTTGAACCTTTTAATTACAGCTGTTGATGCTGAAAATCAGGTGGAACTGGAGGAAAAAACACGACTTATTAATCAAGTGTTGGAACTCCAACACACACTTGAAGGTTAGCTTGCGTTTTGTAGTTTCCTTGAATGACATCCAGTTAATTGAAATTGTAAGCATTTCTGTTGCTAAATTTTGTTTTTATTAATTAATATACAGAATTTTTAAAACAAGAAACTTCAAACTCCCTTTCAGTAGTTTTTTCCTTTCCTGTTTATAAACTTGGCTGGTGGTTTTAAAGAACAGGTATCAAAGTCAAATAGTGTTCTTATGTTTCCCTCTTTAAAGTCCCTTTATTTTCCTTTTAATAACTAACATAATATTGTTTAGTGGATGAGAACCCTTTTTTAGCCCCCTCATTGTGATATTAAAGTCATTTTAATAAAACTTATATTAAAATAAAAAAGTTAACCTCATAAGAGATTAAAAGGGAATTGATCTGAGTCTTATGTAAAATTAATACTACCACTGAAACATCTTTTAGTTTTTAAAGAAATTAAAGAGGTTTTTTTTGTAACCAGAGTGAACAGATCATGCCACTTGGAACCCTCCAGTGCTTCCTATTTCACACAGTTAATAAAAGCTCAAATCCTTATATTGGCCAACATCTATGACTTCCCTGTTACCTTTCAGGGTATGTCACTCTCTGCCTTCGTACATTTCACCTCAGACCCCAACTTCCTTGCTGTTCCCGCAACATGGCACAGGGTGCCTCTGCAGTTGTTCCCTCTGCCTGAATCTTCTTCCCTTAATGATTGTATGTCTACATGGTTCATTTCCTTACTTCCTTATCAAAAACGCTATCTTTGCCTATATTGTATAAAAGAGCAACTTTCCCTTCTTCTTCCTGTCACCCTTACCCTCCTTGTTTTTTCTCCAGACCAACTCATCACTGTGCAATAACTTGTATGTAGTTTAATGCCTGTTCCTAACCTCCAGTAATGTCCCCTTCTGCACCCGTGCACACTGGCACACATTAATGTATAAGCTCTCTTGAAGGCAGGGCCTTCCTTTATTTTGTTCACTGTTGTATTCCCAGCAGCTAGATCAGTGCCTGACTCTTGTTAAGTGAATGAATGTGGGTGATTTTTTATTTTGATCATCATTTTTATTTTAAATTAAAAAAAATTTTTTTTGCTAGTGTAAAAACATAAAATGATCAGTTGCTTGGAGGCTGGCTGAATAGAGTTGTAATCATGTTTACTATAAATATCTTAAACATTCATAGTAAAGACATACTCTTATGTTGTTGGTAAGATGTTGAAGGTAGAATTCGTGTTTTAAAAACAGTCTTTAGAAGAAAGAGTAATGTGAAATATATTTAAACTTATCAAAATCTGATTTTAGGAATTATTGCCTACTGAGTTGTACTGTTTAACTTCTTTAAAGTAATCTGAATTTAAAAAAAATTTAAAGATTGTGATATCTTCATGAATCTTAATAAACATTTTGTAACGTAGAGTTATTGCCATCATTTTATTGTTAATGGGCTTTTTCTTAACAATATAGATCTCTCGGCAAGAGTAGATGCAGTTAAGGAAGAAAATCTGAAGCTAAAATCAGAAAACCAAGTTCTTGGACAATATATAGAAAACCTCATGTCAGCTTCTAGTGTTTTTCAAACAACTGACACAAAAAGCAAAAGAAAGTAAGGCTGATATCCATTCTGTTTTATGGAATTGCTGCTGGTTTTTTTTTCTTTAAAATTTGAGTAGATTCCAAAAGTTACAGTACCTTTGTTTGTGGCTTCATTGAATATTTATGAAGATAATGGCAGATCTAGGTAAAAATTAAGAGCTCTAAAAGTATAACTGGAGACTTCTATGAGTTTGTATATTAACTTAGTCTATGAAAACATGTAACTATATTGATAGTAGAGACTTTATAATTAGAATTGCATATATTTATTAAAACTTGAAAATGAGTGTTTTATCAAATTTGCTTTGATTTATAAGTTTAGCACTGTCTTTTATTATAGGCTTCGTAAAAGATGATAGAAGAAAATAACTACCATGTTGTAAAAAAGTAACCAAAATCATGTACTGAATGCACAGCTTTATGTACCCTGCCCACCGTCTTGTGCCTCTTTTCCATTTGCCTCTTCCTTCCCATTTCCCTTCTAAGGATAAACAGTTGGTTCCACATTTGTAAAAGTAATTTTAATAATTAATCATTTATGAAAATAACCTGAACTCATTGTTGAATTTAACCAAAATAAGATAGTTTCTCAGCTAGGACCTGTCATTTGTTATATTTAGTAACAAGATAGGACTGTTAGTTCCTTTTTGATAAATTGAAAACAGGCTATAAAAATGATTGTTCTTTGAAACTGTGAATTTTCAAATTCGGAAGATTTGTTGTTCAAAACTTCCTTCTGCACTTGGTATCTAAAAAGATGAGCTCTGGTTGTATGTGTGTGTGTTTAAAATAGAAAATCTTGGGAAACTTAGAATGGAAAAAGTACCTGATAAACAGTAACTAACTCCAAATATTTTCACTCCAGATTTGTGTCATCCTGACATAGATTAGGTCTTTTGGGGAATATATATGAAAGTGGATTAAGTCTGACTAACTTTATGTAATCCACATTTGGAAGAGAACAGTTATAAAGTGTTTGGTCTCTTAAGGTTTATTTATGGTGCCCAGAAGATCAAGTTTGCAAAAACCCTTAAAAGTATGTTAGTATCAGAATAATGAATAAAATGGGAGGGTTTTACATATGTACTACTTGATAATTTTTCTCAGTATTTTATCTTAGTAGTTCTTGAATTTTCTGTAAATCAACTACTTGATTTGTAGAATTTTGGGCATCCTTTTACTAGAGTTTTTTGGTAAGGGAATTTTGCAGAAATAATGTTAAAATGCTAGTTATAATAGGAAGACAGATCCACTGATAATAGCTTGTGGTTTTAGATTTGGGCCACTTTTAATCATGGAATAATAATCTTAATGTTTGTATTGGTGCAAGTAAAATTCAATAAATGACTTCAGCTGTATGAATATATAATAGTTGTACTGCAAACATTTGCATCCCTTTTGTGACCTGATTTACAAACGTTTGAAAATTGTGTTGCGATTCTGCTTTGCTGTTTAATAAAAAGCCATTTCAGAGATTGTGTTGTGTTTTCATATGGTAGGTAACTGAGCTATATAATGATATGCCCAGGGTTGTTCAAAGGCACAGGATAAATAGCATATCCATGTTGCTCTGAGTTTGGGGGAATAATATTTTTATTAAAACAAATATTATAGGATTACAGATTAATTTTTAAAATAAAAGCATCCAGAGAAAGAGAAAGGATCTATGATCTCCTGGGTAAAAGCAGTTGTATTTTTTGGGTTAAGCTAAGCTGCTATAACAAGCGATCCAGTGTTAAAGAATGTAAAATAATATAGAAATTTCTCTCCCAACTAATGGTTCCTAGGTGACTATTGCAGGCTGCAGGTTTGATTTCATATACTCATTCAAGGACTCAGGTTGAGGATGGCTGCCATTTTCAACACATGGCTTCCAAGTCACTCTAGTTATTGCCATTCTAATTTGCAGGAAAAAGTCAGTGTGCACAGGTGAGGCTTTTTGGGCTGGGCCTGGAAATATTTCACATCTTCTCACATTCCAGTGGCGGAAGGACTTATATCTAGCTGCAAGAGGAGCTGAGAAATGCTGTCCCTGGCTGGGCAGCCATATTCTAGCTACAAACTTCACTACTATGGAAGAAGATAAAGGAGTTTGATTGCAACTAGCAGCCTCTGCCACATTCTTCTTCTCTTGCCACAAGGTGTATGTGCACAATCTTCTTTGCACACAGCATATATTCAGCCACTCCTCATCCAATTACCAATTCAGCTCAAAAAGTTCAGGATTTCTGTTAAGGTCCTTCCATTGTAAATGTGGCTTCTAGTCTGACAACCTCTTAACTGATGTGCAAATTATTTGCTCCCACCCTCACCCCTGCCCTTATTTAAGGTGAAGTAGTGGGGACAGGACAACTACGTAAAAACTCTTAATTTGTAAAATTGAAGAAAGAGAAATGCTCTTAATAGTGAAGTTCATTAACTAGACCCCAGTTGTAATCTCAGGCAGAGACTTTCCTTGTTCATTGTCTTCCGTGGTTCCCTTATCTGGGAAGTTATTCCTTATCCCTTTTCTCCTATGGCTACATCTGCAGTGGAGGTTGGGGGGTGTTCTCTCCATGAGTGTTGTGAAAACAGTCCACTTCTTGCTGGCATGAATTTGGTTCCCATTATTTCAAGGCAACTTCGCATTGCTTGGGCAGTACAATTCCCTCAAAAACTCCATGCACTAGGAACCACAACCAAGTTCTTTACTAGATCGAATTCCCAACATATGTTTTAGTTTTTTCCTTTATCACAGGACCCTGCCTATCTTTAATGGAAGCTACCTGGGGGTGGGGGGTGGGGTGGAGGTAGGGGGTGGGGATGAATGCTATCCCTAGATTTTTGCCCTAAGCTTAAGTCCCTTTGTTTGGCTTAATGGTGGGTGGAGAAGTCTTAATGGGCTATTCCCCACTGCCCCCCATACTTCCAAAGTAAAAGTTTGGAGCCTTTCTTTGCTGTTCAGGGTACAGCTTTCTATCCTTGTGATATTCCTAAATATCTGTGTGTCCTCTATTTCCATTTCTCCTTGGAAATGGCTCAATTATCTACTGGGATACCTTGCTAAAAGCTTCAAGGAACAGCCAATGCTTTTAAAATTCTGGCCTTTTCCCACTGCTACCCCTAGAGCCATCAGCCTGGTAATTGACAGAGTGTTGCCTCAAATGTATTTCCTATCTGTGAATAGACATGAAAGGTAAGCCAAAACCCACATTTTTGTTATGACAGCACCTCACTTCAGAATATCAGTTTCAATGTTAAAAATAATAGGTGAGACTGTGCACAGGGACAATGTCTAGGCTCCTAGCTCAAATGCCGGTGGAATGGTGCTTGGCAGGGAAAATAAGCGTACCCTTTTCCCCCATGGGTCCCCAGTGGGAATTCCGGAATACTACCATTCTGTCCATAATTTGTCCTCTTCTCTGTGTATTTCCTTTGTTTGAAATGTACTTACAGTAGATTCCTACAGGTCCACAATCCTTTATTGGGAACTCTAGGCCAGATGTTTCAGAATTTGGAATATGTCACATTTAATAAAGTAGCACAACTCAAACCAGTATGGTTTGGGACAGCACCTGTAATCAAATACGTTTAACATTTCTGCAGCAAAATATATGAATATTAAGTGGGATAAAGACTACAAAAAGCCTGTCAGATGAGGTCAGGTTTGGCTGCCAAATGAGTTTTAGCAGCCAAACCAATGAAAAACCTTTTGATTTTCAGGGTTTTGAGATTTGGGTAGCTGTAGCAACAAAACATTTCATAGAAAATAATAGAAGTTATGTGAGTATGTTAGTTCTTAGCCAGTTTATAATGTCACAAATCTGTTCCTGTCCATTACTCTTCCTTTGATCTAGTCCCTTTTCCAAGAGAGTCAGAGGTGAATTATAGAATCCAAACTTAAATTTTGTAATGCAAAGCAAAACTGAGCTTAATTCTTTAAAACATGAAGCCTTTCTTATGTTCTCCAATTTTGTTTTTCCCTATCCTGAGTTAACACTCTCTGGTAGTCATTATCATATAATTCTTCAATGCTGATATAACCAAAATTATTACCAGGAAAGACCCAGAGATTATTTTAGTTAAGACCACTTGTAATTATGGAAGAAAAGAGGATGTCATTTCAGGAAAGTTTTAAGAATTGAGAGAATGACTTAATTGTCTCTTAGTTACTCTATCAGAGAAACAAACTATAGTTTATTTTACTTAAATCCTATAGATTAATGATATTTAAAAGCAACTTTACTATATAACAAAGACTTTGATTAAGTTGGCCTTACGATCTAATTTACCAGGTAATGGGAGAGGATTGAACAGTGATGACAAGCTAAAATAATACATAGTAATTGTATAATGTATTTATCCTGTTTTCAGTTTTACACATTTATAGATGTCTTGTATGTTTGACCTGTTATTAAGACCTGAAAGTACCCCTAAATTTTAACTAAGAATGTGTATTGTATTCATTTAACAAGCACAAAATGCCTAATGTGTGGTAAGGTACTGTGTTAGGTGTTAAAAGATCATTTTCCAGTTATCCCATCTCTTAGACTACCCTTACTTTTCCAGGCATTTAGACTTCTAAAGTCGAACTCCAAAAGTATTTCCAAAGGCATTTTCTCTCCCATCAACCCTGCATCTCACCTGTCGGATTAGGGATATTTTTATATCCTAAGATCCTCATAGCTATTATACTGTGGAAATGCAGGGGAGCTATAATTTGGAAAGAAATGACTGAGATTTGGCAGAAATGCTGTGTGTTAATAATCTGTATACAAGATCTAAAGCCATCTGATACAAAGTAACCTATTATTTCATCCCTAAATGTGGCTAAAGGTAAAACATATAGTCACAATTGAAAAGATAACCACACACACACACACACAACCTGTTCATAGATGCCTAAAGTATAATTTGTTTTAACTACTATGAATAGTTTTTACTGAATACAAACCACTTTTGGACTAGTATTCTAAATTTCTCAGTACCTTAAATTCATCACTAGTGGTTAATTTTAGTATATAAGCAGTTCCATTCTGTGTCTCTTCCAATTGTGAGACTGATACCTTAAAGAGACTACTAATTCTCCTTATGAGTATTAGTAATATAATGTTTCTAATATGAGTATTAGTAACATGATCTAATAGTAACATGATGTTCTTCTAGAGAAATTAAAAATGGAAGCAGGGTTATCTTAAAAAAATCAAGAAAAGGTAAGCTGCTTTAGTCTGGTCAAGTTAAAAGTCTCTAAAAAAGCCAATTAAAATAAAGAAAAGAAAAAATATACTTATTTTCCTCCTTTATTAGAAAAAAATTAAATTGAAGTCATTTTAAACAACAAAGGTAGAAAGGAAAAACCATTTGGTTATTAAGAAAGACTATACTTTTAAAAGATAAATGGAGATATGTGTATATCTCCCCAGGCTTTGTCTACTGCATGAATCTAGTACACATTATTTATTAGAGTTTAAGTTTTGGTTAAACCTATCAGCCATGGTACATCCATGGAGGGGGCAATTAGCAGTGACCTAGCAAAAATTGGTTGCTCATATTTTACTACTGCAAGCTCATGAAGTTTAACCAAATGTTAAAGTTAGAATGAGTCTGCAACCAAGAAAGTAAAAAAAAAAAAAAAAAAAAAAAAAAAAAGCTTTGATAAGTCTTTAGAAAAAATGTTCACATACAAAACACCTGTCAGCCAAGAAGGTTTCCATAAAATTAAGAAAGGATTTATCTCCTGTAGTAGTGATTTACTTTCAAAAACATTCTCATCTAGAATTCCTAAATACTTCTAGTTCATTTGGAGATTCTGAATACAAAGTGAGAAAGGAAGCAAGAGTCCTTGCAAAATATGTTAAACTCAGCTAGTATAAATAAATACAAAGTTATGGTCAAATATGTACTGAGATTTTCCACCATCAGTTTATGAAAATTCAGAACATAGCAATGGAACAAAGCACTTAATTTCATTTTCAACCCATTCTCTGAAATAAGGACTGAATAGTATTCCTAGCTCTGTTCGGCTTCCTTTAGAAAAAGGAGAAACTAGAGACTCATTCTCCATTTATTTAAGATCTAAATGCACTATTGGGGAAGTGGTTGTCTGGAGACCTTAGTTGGGGCTCACCCAAGAGTGGGGTGTGTGTCATGAAGGAATCCAGAATCTTACCCAACTAGTATAAAGTTCTCTAGATACATAACATGAAAGTAGTCCTCTGGTCTTGAGGATTTAGATCACCTTCTAAAGGGTCTAAAATTGTTAGCCACACGTAAAACGTTCTTAAATAAAATATTTAAAATAGAACAAAATAGCTCCATTATAATTAGTTCTATGACTTTTGGGAACTGCTTTCAAAAGTGGGGCAGTATTAGTAGTTGCTCCTATCTACCTTAGAGGCAGCTTTGATGATAACAGACTTAAAATTATTTTCAATTTGTCACTAAAAAGAGATAAATAAAAATACAAGGCATGATGATTGCTGTCTTGATCATGATGATGATGATCTTTTTATATCAACTAAATGAAAAAATAAAGCCTCCCCAATAATTTTTCTTTTAAAAGGTATAATTTAAAGAAGGAAAAAATGTTTAAATTTTATTTTCAAGAGATATGTAGGTATAAACCCCACTTTGTGAATGGGGTAAGCCATTCTGGTGTAAAACAATTATAAAGGCTTGAAAAAATCTGCACACAGTTTTGTTTTGATAAACCTATTATCTTTGCATTCAATTGTAAAATATGTTGCACTATTAACCAGTGATTCTCTGAATGACACTTAGACATTTCTGTTTTGTTTGACTTCTCTGTCAAAAAAGCACCTCATAAAGGAATCTATATTTTAAATGAACTGACCATAACTATAATTTGTCACAAAACAGGTAAATGTGGGTCACATATAACACTTTCAATTGTTGACAGAATCAAACAGCCATACAGCAACTTTATTGCATTTAGCTCTGCACAACAGAACACTCTCGTTTTTATTATGGAACTACCAATTGTGTTGTAATATAGCCATTTAAGTGTAAATTCCAATAACTGATTTTTCCAAAAGCAGTGAACCTGCTACATATTATTTTGCTATGTACAAACCCAAACTATCTCCAAACTATTAAAACTGTGTAACTTCTAATGATATTAATCTCTTAAATCTGACATGTAACTTGCTGTTTTTCTTTTATTCTAAATTCAAAGAGCGGGTAACTTCAGAGTTAGGTGTTTTTAGTTTTTTCCCCTCTGAAAAGAAGCACTAAAATAAATGTCTGAAAGAGTAACAGTGCTAGGTATTAGAACAGGACATGGAGACTGATTCAAGTTCATTTGCGGCACACTGATTCAAGAATGCCAAATATCTCTCTCAGCAATTAAAAATACTTGAATATAGTTTATTCTTTTCGTACTCTTCTTTTGCGTACCGACTTTTCTGGCCCATCTCCAGATCCTGTGCTCTCATCTGCTTCTTTCATCTAGAAAAAAGAATTATGAAATGGTTTGTTTTAGCAATGGATAACTGATAGTAATAAATACATTTCTTACCCTCCAAAATTTATGTTCTAACAATCAAATGCTATCTTACATATGTTCCTTTCCTTCGTGCAACTGACTATAAATGTGTATAAATTGATGCATTTTCATGTTTTCCTCTTTTGGCATGATAACATTTTTGGAATATCCTTGGTTAGCAGACAAGAATCTGACAAGGAATACTATTCAAGATTTTGTGACTTAGAACTTAGGTTTATTGTATGGTTACATAATATTTCCATTTTTAAAGTGGGATTATTAAGCACTGACTATTCATTGACAATATTTCTGTAAGTAATGAACTGCTGGGCTGGTTTTTCAGAGCCCTTTTTAGAACATCTGGCACATACTACCTCCATAAAAATTAGAATAGAGGAAAGAGAAATACGACAGTAATGGTTTGGTTTTTTTCTTTTCCCTTTCTTATCCCTCCAGAATAAATGGTTTGTATATAAATTAGTATCAACTCATGGAACACAATTAAATAATCAATGCATTATATAATATACAAATGAAAGAGTTATTATTTCTCAAGGTTATAATGTACACACAGAATTGACTTATTTTAGCTCATTGACAAATATATGTTAAGAAGTTTTAAAAATCTGGAAGATGGAACTAAGATCTTTTTAAAGTTTAAAAAAATGCCTTTTGAAGCAAAATGTAACTAGAATACATAGTAATAATACATTATAATTAATACATACTACAAATAAATTATTGAGTAAAAGCTGAAACAATGACTGTTTCTGCTCTGGAACAAATTATCTTAATTCAGCTCCCCCTAAATTATGGAAATTCATACCAGATAATGATCCCCAAAGACTCCTGAAAAACTCCTAGGGCAGTTAAGACCAATAACCAGGTATATGTACTGAAAAAGCTTTAGAAAGCAATTAAACAACAACAATAACAACAAATGTATTGGGGAGATTTCTTCAAATAGATAAAACAAAAGTAGTTTACTTCATCACATGTAATAGGCCAGGCAGAACTGTTCTTTTAACCTACTCAACACTAAGTAATTAGACTAGTTAGCATGGTGACTTTGTGGGGTAAGACTATGCATCTCTTACAGGCCTATAGCTAGAGAAGGATTAAGTATGGAAAGCAAGCTTTATGCTGGATTAAAAGAGAGTTTTGGTTCTGCATTGTGCCATAATCTCTGACTGCATCATAAGTGACTGAAAAAAAGGCATATGGAAAGTTCCAATTTTATATCATGATGCAAAAAGGATAAATATATCAAGTAAATGTAGAAAAACTAGTTTATTAAGGATTGGAGGAAAACACCATACAGAGAGATATAGTACTCAGCTGCTCAATGAATGAAATATTTCAAAACATGTCATTAAAATATCTCAATAAAAGAATTTTTTGTACAACAAATAAGAAGATTGTTTCATAATAACCAGGATTACCTTTTAAATAGTCAAATGGTGTGTTTTGTTATAACTTTCACTAGAATATATTAATGATAAAGTAATATTTTACAGATGAGGCTTGGTGTTTAGATTTTGTAAATTACAGGTTTATTTTATATATTAGGCATTAATAATAAATTATATTATTTTCTTGCCTTCTTTATTGATACATTTAAAAAACAGTATGTCAGCTCTATGCAAGCTGGGAGAAATATGGCAACAAATCCTTCACAAACCAGATTGCTGCTTTTATTGAAATGATATTTATGCAAAATAATCATACATAGAAACTAGTTTATTTTCTGTTGAAGAGTTGCTTACCTCGTCTTCTGATCCAGACTTATTTGACTTATTACCTTCTTCTTGCCCTTCTATGATTTCAATTTCTTCTTCACTCTTTTCCTCAGGTTCACCTTCCTCTTCTAAAATACAGATTTTATTATTAAAGACAAATAAATTGCTACTGAAAATTATTAAATAAGAGGGATTTATTTAAATTCCAATAATTGAAAATAATTCCTTAAATTATAAATTAAAATAATTAAAAATACTATTTTACCACATTTTATAATGAAACCCTCATATTAGAGGTAAGAGACAGATTTAAATAATTCTTAAGTGTTCAATCAATATGTAATGTGAAAACCAAAGAATTAATATATCATTTTTCCTGTGTTCATGTCTTGGTAATACTTCCCTTAATTTTTGGTGATCACTTACTCTTCAAATGCAATTTATTTATGCTTGTTCTCTGTGGACACTGTCAAATACTTTTTAAAGTTATTAACTTTAAAGTTAAAGTATAAAAGTTATTATACTTTTTAAAGTTACTTTTTAAAGTTCTGTCACCATCAGAACCAAAATATATTAACTATCCTAGGAGCTACATAAAGTAAGAACTTGACCACACCAGAAATGATGTGGTTAGAGAAAGAGATGCTGACAAATCATCAAATCTATAGGTATCCCCATAACTATGATGTTAGACTACCTGGATATGTGAAAAGTACCTTCTCTAAAAAGACCATTTGACACTTAAATATTTTAATGGAAACTACATATAAATGCCATCTAAATATGGTTATAGATGTTATCAATATACTAAGCACTAAGAAGTTAAAAAGATAAGACTCCGAAAATTTATAACCTAAGGAATCTGTTGTTTTAGATACCCTGATAAACACACACATACACATATATGTGTATAATGTATATACATTTTTGTATACATTTGTGTGTGTACATGTGTATACACACACTTTTATTTTTGAGGGAGTATGGTTTTTAAGTCAACTGCCTCATCAAATACTAAGTTAAAATTAGTGCTTCAAAGGCTAAATCTGGAAGTTGGCTAGATATTCAGATTTACACCTGGCAAATACCAACAGTTTTATTTCTATCTACGTGTACATAAGGAGGTCTCACTGGAGAGCCACCCCAAAGCCTCAGTTTTTCAGTTCTAACACCTTTAATAATATAGTATAGGGTGGGAAAAGGACATACGATTCAGCAATCCTTTTACAACATGAATGAAATTCCTTATTTTTTTATGACAAACTATCAGCCATTTGAAGATCTGGTGTTGATTTTGTTCCTGTAATCATGTGCCTTTTACCTATTACCCTTCTACAGAGGCCATGATTTATACCTTCCATTTCATCTTCAACATTCTCAGAGGTAATAAAAGTCCTTAGAAAAAGCTATGGCATATGGGATTCATAACTTGTAGGCTCCAAAGCAACTGACCAATATTTAAATCTCATTTCCTAGAAGACGGAAAACTATAAATTTAGGGTTGCTGTTCAGGGCATAACACCCAGTCAGAAACTATTAATCATCTTTGCCATAGACACTCATTCTTAGGGATTCAGATAGTATAAATGGATAATAAGCAAAGGTAACAACTGGTGTTTACCAGATGATATACTGTTTCTATGAGCTTTGACCAGAGTCCCCATATAAATCACCATCATCATCTCACCTTTTTCAAGAATTTCACCATCACTTTGCTTTTTTTCCTCTTCTAAGTCTACTGGTTTCTCCAGGGCTGCTTTCTCTTCCTTTACTTCTTGCTCTAGTGCTCCCTTTGTTTCTGGTTTACATATGGCCGTCTTTTTATATTCTGCCTCTTCATATTTTTTCTGTGGTGGTTTAACATTAAGCTATTTTTACAAAAAACAAAGCACTGTTTTAAAAAGCTTTTTTTGTAATAACATATACAGAGTGATTAACAACAAAAAAAAAAACTTAAAGGAAATTTAGTTTATTACCTTTAAGAACCACTTTCATAGAACCTCTAAAACACTAAGAAATTAGAAAACATTGCAGGAAATTCATTTTCTTTACCTTTACTTTTCTTGGCCAACAAAATGAAGTAATTAATGCTACTGGCAACCCTGCTGTCACAAGGTAAATGAGCCAAAGCCATGGGCGCTCTCCAGCAGCTGCAATTAACTGCTTCAGTACACCAGGCTAGAGGAGAAATAATGCAATTCATATTTTACAAACCTTCACAGGGAAACAGAGCCTACAAAAAGACTTCTTTTACCTTGATATTTTACATTAAGGAGTGATGAACTTGCAAGCTTAAAACTGCTTTATTCTCCCAACCTATACTTTGTAAAGTCTAAACCTTTTAATTATTGGCATGCACCACTGAGTGATACCTGGTGGTAGAAGATATGCTACTATATAAATGGAAACATCTAAACTACCAGCAAGAATAATGACAATTTTCTTTTTTTGGTAGATCTCATGATAGAACTACTTTTATGGATGTATTATTTGGATCATTTAGAAATATATAATTGTCTGATACTCATTCTGTACCTTTAAAGAACTTAATAAAACCATACCTCAGAACTATTGTGTGTTCTTTCTATTTTTTTTAAACAAATTTTACACTGACTTTCAGCAGCAACGAAACTATTCATTAAAATAAAACACAAAACCTTCAAGTGTTTCAGTTAGAAGAGTGCTAAAATGAGACTCCCTCTACCTTTACCTACACTTTTGATGGTTTCTGCTAGCATCCAAAGTAGCAAATGTAGGGTATGAATTTTTCTATGCAGGAATTCATTTTAAAGATACATTCTCTAAGAAGCATTGTCAAAATATTTTAGCGTAACTTTTTCTAAGCAGTGTAAGATTTGAAAAAAAAATACAATTTCATAATACTAAAATTTTAAATTATCTGCACTCTTTTACATGTAAAGTAGTTAAAATGAATAAAGTATAGTATTTAGATTACTGTTACCACTTAGGCTTTGAATTAACAAGGTGACAAAGATACTAAGCAGTCTTGCTTCTATAAATGGCAAAACAGCATTAATTCCTATCCAAGCTATCTTGATTTAATGAATGAGGTTTTACCTATGTATATAGGGTTCATTAGTTTGTAAATGTTCTTTCTACATAGATCTATTCAAGTATGTTTCCTTGATATTTAGTATTATTACATATTTATTTACCTTTGAAAAGGTACATTTGAATAACCTATAACCAGGATCAAGTCCTATAATTACTATACACATTTGCATTACTACCACTACGGTATGACCCTACCTCGTTAGCATTTGCTACCATTATTTTTATGCCCCAACCATCTGTAGCCCACCGATCTGCTACTTCCTTTTCCGAACAGATAATAAAATTATCAAAGTAGACATCAGAGGTCATGGACCAGAGCTCTAAACCAAGAGCACGGAAAGAAGTCAGAAGAAATGGATGATCATCTTCAAAATAATCTGGATTAGGAATTTTTCGAGGACTCCAGATTCCCTGGAAGAATAACACAATTAAAAGTATTTTCAAATGAAACATTTTTTTAAATAAATTATCCAAGAAGAAACTGCTGTTGAATGAAATTAGTAATACTAACTGGAGAAAAAAGAGAAAACTTTAACTGATATTATTTCATTAGAAATTCACTAGAAATAAAATCTTGTTCCTTTTTCTGTACATAATGTTCCTTTAAATACTTCCTTTAATAATAGTACTTCCTGTAAAGTCTGCAAAAAAAAGACAGTGACACATGCAAACAATTTATTAACTGAATATCACAAATAAGTCATACTATTTTAAACAATAAGGTTTAGTATGTTATTCAAGGCAAGATGTCATTAAAATGCCTAAATCCGTGAGATCATTGTAAAACAAAAAAAAAGCCACTCCTTTTAACTTACGTCCTTGACAGGCACCACTAAACAATGATGCTTCAACAACAGAACAGTGATTCAGTATAGAAGTTCCATTATATCTTAAATAATTAAACTGCAATCAAATCAAATAAATCCAACAACTGGATCACTCCCTGACATATTCAATCCTCCTCTGGCACTATACAGGCGTGAGAGGGGCAGTGACAATTAAGACAGACTTGGTTCCTGAATTATGGAGTTTAATGAGGGAGATAAACATTCCACAAATTACCAAAGTACCAGTAGTATTTTTCTTTAGTAGTATTTTGTGATAAATGCTTTTAAGATAAAACTACAGTGAGCAATTAGAGTATACAGCTGCATATATATAATAAATATAACATTAGAAAATGTCAATGAAAAAGTAGAAAGATAAAATTAGAGGGTTAAATGGGTAACATAGGATCCTAACACAGAAAGCTATGGACTGACAAAAGCTGTCTGATCATGTTATTAGAAAAAAAAATCTGAATTTTAGTAATACCAGAAAATAAGCACATTAATTAAGCAGAGGCATTAATCATTCCAATGTACAATGTGAGTCCTCTTGATCAGAATTCAGGTCTTATAATTCTAAACTGTGCATTAATTTACTACCAGGAAAGAATACAATATAAAGTGATTTATCTTCAAGTTCTTAAGTTTATTCCCCCAGAAAATAAAGAATGCTTTAACCTTTTATATATATAACAGTTGGCGTCTATTTTGTCTTGACTTCTTAAGATATCTAAAATGCACTATTACAAATCAAACTTCTAAACGTTAACATATTGATAACTAGATACGTAACAGAACATAACACAACATTTAACATTTTTAAATTTTAAATTTAAAAACAAGCAGTTATTACCTGGTAGTTAGGATTATCAATCATTGGAGGCCTCCATACTCCTTTGTATTTTGGGTTATCTATCATGGGAGGTTTCCATTCACCACACCCAACCTGACATGCTGGATTAGGAATGTGAGGTGCTTCCCATTCTCCATCCATGTCTTCATTCCTTAGGATATGAGAAAAAAGCAAAAATAGTGACCAAAGCAAAAATAGTGACCTCAAGTCTCTTGTCAATCATATAAGTAACAAAAAACAAGTAAGAAACATTTGAAATTGAGATTTGAAATGAGGAGTGCTTACCAGTCAACAGGTTTCTCAGCATTAGGATTTGGGATAAAACTTGGTTCATCATCAAGCCAGCCATCAGGTTTAACAACACTTGAATCCTCTATTTGGGCAGGTTCACTTTCATCCCTGAAATATAGTATTTTATGTTACGTATTTTGAAAAGTTAATGCGCCTATTACAAAATCCAAAAGGTACCCAAAAGGTATCTTGTGCCTGTCTGCCTCTCTACCTCCTACAGCCCCTACACCTCCCATCCGCCTAAATCTTCTAACACTCGCCAATTTTTTTTGTATATATTCCCTGTTGTATTCTACATATGTGGGCATATATGTATATATTCTTTTTTACACAAATGATAGCATGCTATACATAATATTTCAGATGCTGCTTGTATCACTGAAAAATGATTCATTCACAAACATTTATTCAACATTTGCTGTGTCAAGAATTCTCTAGAAGCTCCATTGTTAATACAAATATAGCTGCTTCATTCTTAACTGCTGCACAATTTTCTACTTTGTGGATAAGACATAATTTATTTAACCTTGTTGTCTTGAGGGATATATAGTGTTTCTTAAACTTTAATATTATAAATAGTAGTATAACAAATTTCCTTGAATATATGCCATTTCTTACCTGTGAAGAGGTATTTTTAAAAATCGTGCACTTTAAATTTGGATAGTGCCTTCCAAATTACCTCTCTAAAGACTAGCCTCCATTTCCAATCCTACCAGAGTGAAAAAAAAGTACCCATTTCTTCCATCCTTGTTAACAAACTTTTTGATTTTTGCCCATCTGATAGGCGAAAAATGCTCTTTCAGTGTAGCTTTAGAGTACATTTCATAGCATAAGTGATGTATAAGAACTATTTATATTTTCTTTTCTTTTTCATTTCCTCTATATTAAAAAATTAGCCTTTTGTCAGCTATAGAATTTGAAAGTATTTTGTTCCAGTTTCTCATTTTTTTAATAGTTTATGAATTTTTTACTACATACAAATCATTTTCATGTGTTTATTAATATTCTTTCATTTTACTTGTGTTTGTGTCACATTTAGAAAGTCCTTCATTACTCCAATCTTCTTTTTGAAGCACTCCATATTTACTTCTAGTAATTTTATATTTTCATTGTTAAAAATAACACTAACTTAGCAACTTATAAACTACTTAAACGTAATCACAGTGAGCACAGAACTACTAATATAATTTTTGTCTTTATAAAAAAGTAGAAATTTTAAACAAGAGGGTACACTTCATGATTTTCCAACAAAATCTGAGTTACAAAGTAAACTGAAATAATCAAGTCAATTCTATTTATGGACAGACTCATACTGGCCTGATATAAATGTTTTCTTGAATCTCTGAGGACTCAGAGCAACAGAGGTTAAAATTTAAGGGAGCATTTCCCTTAGCACTTTGTAAAACAAATTTTAACATATTTTACCAGGTGGAGCTGGCTGTTCTATGCTGTTTCTCTCATAAAATGGCAGAAGACACACATTTCCCGGTTTTACTCATTGTAGGCAAACAAATATGAAGCAATGTTAGAAAGCCCATGTGAAGGGATGCAGTCCTATCTTTTCAGATAGTGTAAATTCATGAAAATGATGCACTGACAGTAATTTTTAATTTTTTAAAAGTAGACTGCTCTTTCTGCGTTGGACAATACAAGAGTACTGTGTACACTATTTGCCAGAAGGTGAAGACATTTTCACTACTAATCAGTATCCCTCTTGATCTACCAAAGAGTTCACACTTTAGGTTATATCTTGGCTAAGAGCAACACACTATGTTCTGAATCGGTAGTTATCCCAATGGTTGCACACAAATAAGAAAAAACTAGAATCTTCCAGCCCCAATAACAGGAGGTTCAGCTATAACAGTGCTTCTTTGAGGTAACACTCCCACAGAAATGCTATATAAAATATAATAAAAATTTGTCAAATATACTACCATGCTTAATATAAAGAACTGTACATCGTCAGGTACCAGAAAGGAAGCTAGAACCTGTAGCATAAGCGTTACCCTGGGATCATGCTACGGCAGTCCAAAGCAACAGTTGGTAGTGGAGAGGGATCAGTACAAGATGTAGCATGGGATCCCTGAAAGGCAAAAAGCTAAAAATGAGTCCTTTGTCTAAAGACAAACCATGAAAGGGCTATTCAGCCTGTGTACAGAAGACCAGAAAAACTCCACCCACCAACCAATACAGTTGGAAGAAAATTTGCTGTCTACCAATTGTTTTGGTTTGGGGGGTGGGGTGGAGAAACATCTGTGAAAAACTGAAACCCAAGCATGTGCCAGCGGGGGTGGAGGTGGGGGTAGGATCTCAATATTAAGCAGGGGACATATCCTGAGCTGAGAAATTCACATAAAAACTGGTTCCTGGGATCCCAAACCCTATACAGAAGGGATTCTCTTGCACAGACACACCATACACTCACAAAAAAAATCCAACCCTTGCTGAAAGATGTGATCCCAATAAAACATTACAACCACAAGAGGGAACTACCACTATTGGGAGAGTCAGCAGGGTAACAAAAAGAGATTTGGAACTTCATGAACAAAATACAAAGGAACAATCAGACTACAAAGATATTTAACATGATAAAAGAGTTAAAGAAAAAATAAAACAAATGACAGAAAAGGACTTACAGGGAAAATCTAGCATTGCACAAAAGAAAAATATAACTTGTAAACATGAACAATATTGTTATTAATTTAAAAAAATCACACTCTATGAATTAAACAATAGAAAATTAATGAACCAAAGATAGATATGAGAAAATAAAAAAGTACACAGCACAGAGTGATAGAGATAAAATGTATAATCCTTAGGTTAAGAGATAGGACACAATAAGAGCTATCATTTGTCAAAATGAGTTCCAAAAGGAAAGAAAAGAGAGACTGCAAGAGAGGCAATATTCAAAAAGAGTTATAAGAGTTTTATAGAACTGAGGACATGAGTCCAGCACTGAAGAAGAAAAATAAATCCAGAGTGGAATAAAGAACAAATCTGTATCTACACACATCAGTCCAAAAGTGAAGAATACCAGAGTCAATAAGAAAATCTTAATACCTATTGAATAAATAAATACAGATTACAAAGGATGACAAGGAAACCAATAGCAAACTGCTCACCAGCAACATTAAAGGCTTGCACTAGGCAATTGAATAACCAAAGTATTAAGGAATAAAAGATCAACATAGGGCTCTAGATCCAGCTATACTATCATACAAAGTCAAGAACAAAACAAAGACAATTCCAAAAATAGAAAAGTACTACCCATAGTAATCCTATAAGCAACAGTCTAAGGGATGTACTTCAGTAAGAAGCAAGGTGAATTCAAAAGCATGTAGTGGAATGCAGAAAGGAACGCTGAGCAAAGAGATAGGAAAATCTAAATGAGAACAGACTGTATAACAATAGTAATAATAACTCATTAAAGGGAGCTTAAAATCAAAGTGAAACAAAATATCATATCAAATTAATGCCGAATATGGAAGAGGTGATGGGTATGAAATCATTCTAAGATCTTTGATTAGAGTAGAGCATAAAAGTAATGATTATTTGGAGGCGGGGCAAGGTGGCGGACTGGTGAGCTGTATGTTTTAGTTACTCCTCCAGGAAAGTAGGTATAAAGCCAGGAACTGCGTGGACTGGACACCACAGAGCAATCTGACTTTGGGCATACTTCATACAACACTCATGAAAACGTCGAACTGCTGAGATCAGCAAAATCTGTAAGTTTTTGTGGCCAGGGGACCCGCACCCCTCCCTGCCAGGCTCAGTCCCGTGGGAGGAGGGGCTGTCAGCTCCGGGAAGGAGAAGGGAGAACTGCAGTGGCAGCCCTTATCGGAAACTCATTCTAGTGATCCAAACTCCAACCATAGATAGACTGAGACCAGACACCAGAGAATCTGAGAATAGCCAGCCCAGCAGAGAGGAGACAGGCACAGAAAAAAAACAACACGAAAAACTCCAAAATAAAAGCGGAGGATTTTTGGAGTTCTGGTGAACATAGAAAGGGGAAGGGCAGAGCTCAGGCCTTGAGGCGCATATGCAAATCCCGAAGAAAAGCTGGTCTCTCTGCCCTGTGGACCTTTCCTTAATGGCCCTAATTGCTTTGTCTCATAGCATTTCAATAACCCATTAGATCTCTGAGGAGGGCCCTTTTTTTTTTTTTTAAATCCTTTTTTCTTTTTCTAAAACAATTACTCTAAGAAGCCCAATACAGAAAGCTTCAAAGACTTGCAATTTGGGAAGGTCAAGACAAGAGGAGAACTAAGAGAGCTCTGAGACAAAAGGCAATAATCCAGTGGCTAAGAAAATTCACTAAACACCACAACTTCCCAAGGGGGGTGTCCGCTCACAGCCATCATCCTGGTGGATAGGAAACACTCCTTCCCATCGCCAGCCCCATAGCCCAGAGCTGCCCCAGACAACCCAGTGTGACGGAAGTGCTTCAAATAACAGGCACACACCACAAAACTGGGCGTGGACATTAGCCTTCCCTGCAACCTCAGCTGACTGTCCCAGAGTTGGGAAGGTGGAGCAGTGCGAATTAACAAAGCCCTATTCAGTCATCATTTCAGCAGACTGGGAGCCTCCCTACACAGCCCAGCAGCCCAGAACTGCCCTGGGGGGACGGTACTCACCTGTGACATAGCACAGTCATCCCTCAACAGAGGACCAGGGGGTGCACAGCCTGGAAGAGGGTCCCACTTGCAAGTCTCAGGAGCCATACGCCAATACCAAGGACTTGTGAGTCAGTGGCAGAGACAAACTGTGGCAGGACTGAACTGAAGGATTAGACTATTGCAGCAGCTTTAAAACTCCAGGATCACCAGGGAGATTTGATTGTTAGAGCCACCCCACCTACCTGACTGCCCAGAAACACGCCCCATATACAGGGCGGGCAACACCAACTACACACACAAGCTTGGTACAACAGTTGGGCCTCACAAGACTCACTCCCCCACTCACCACAAAGGCTAAGCAGGGGAGAACTGCCTTGTGGAGAACAGGTGGCTCGTGGACCTGCTGGTTAGTTAGAGAAAGTGTACTCCACAAAGCTGTAGATCTGATAAATTAGAGATAAGGACTTCAACTGGTCTACAAATCCGAAAAGAACCCTATCAAGTTCAGCAAATGCCACGAGACCAAAAACAACAGAAAATTATAAAGCATATGAAAAAACCAGACGATATGGATAACCCAAGCCCAAGCACCCAAATCAAAAGATCAGAAGAGACACAGCACCTAGAGCAGCTACTCAAAGAACTAAAGATGAACAATGAGACCATAGTATGGGATACAAAGGATATCAAGAAGACCCTAGAAGAGCATAAAGAAGACATTGCAAGACTAAATAAAAAAACAGATGATCTTATGGAAATTAAAGAAACTGTTGACCAAATTAAAAAGGTTCTGGACACTCATAGTACAAGACTAGAGGAAGTTGAACAACGAATCAGTGACCTGGAAGATGACAGAATGGAAAATGAAAGCATAAAAGAAAGAATGGGGAAAAAAATTGAAAAAATCGAAATGGATCTCAGGGATATGATAGATGATATAAAACATCCAAATATAAGACTCATTGGTGTTCCAGAAGGGGAAGAAAAGGCTAAAGGTCTAGGAAGAGTATTCAAAGAAATTGTTGGGGAAAACTTCCCAAATCTTCTAAACAACATAAATACACAAATCATAAACGCTCAGCAAACTCCAAGTAAAATAAATCCAAATAAACCCATTCCAAGACATATTCTGATCACCCTGTCAAACACGGAAGAGAAGGAGCAAGTTCTGAAAGCAGCAAGAGAAAAGCAATTAACCACATACAAAGGAAACAGCATAAGACTAAGTACTGACTACTCAGCAGCCACCATGGAGGCAAGAAGGCAGTGGCATGACATATTTAAAATTCTGAGTGAGAAAAATTTCCAACCAAGAATACTTTATCCATCAAAGCTCTCCTTCAAATTTGAGGGAGAGCTTAAATTTTTCACAGCCAAACAAATGCTGAGAGAATTTGCTAACAAGAGACCTGCCCTACTGGAGATACTAAAGGGAGCCCTACAGACAGAGAAACAAAGATAGGACAGAGAGACTTGGAGAAAGGTTCAGTACTAAAGAGATTCGGTATGGGTACATTAAAGGATATTAATAGAGAGAGGGGAAAAATATGACAAACATAAACCAAAGGATAAGATGGCTGATTCAAGAAATGCCTTCACGGTTATAACGTTGAATGTAAATGGATTAAACTCCTCAATTAAAAGATATAGATTCGCAGAATGGATCAAAAAAAATGAACCATCAATATGTTGCATACAAGAGACTCATCTTAGACACAGGGACACAAAGAAATTGAAAGTGAAAGGATGGAAAAAAATATTTCATGCAAGCTACAGCCAAAAGAAAGCAGGTGTAGCAATATTAATCTCAGATAAAATAGACTTTAAATGCAGGGATGTTTTGAGAGACAAAGAAGGCCACTACATACTAATAAAAGGGGCAATTCAACAAGAAGAAATAACAATCATAAATGTCTATGCACCCAATCAAGGTGCCACAAAACACATGAGAGAAACACTGGCAAAACTAAAGGAAGCAATTGATGTTTCCACAATAATTGTGGGAGACTTCAACACATCACTCTCTCCTATAGATAGATCAACCAGACAGAAGACCAATAAGGAAATTGAAAACCTAAACAATCTGATAAATCAATTAGATTTAACAGACATATACAGGACATTACATCCCAAATCACCAGGATACACACACTTTTCTAGTGCTCACAGAACTTTCTCCAGAATAGATCATATGCTGGGACATAAAACAAGCCTCAATAAATTTAAAAAGATTGAAATTATTCAAAGCACATTCTCTGACCACAATGGAATACAATTGGAAGTCAATAAATCAGAGACTCAGAAAATTCAGAAATACCTGGAGGTTAAACAACGCACTCCTAAACAATCAGTGGGTTAAAGAAGAAACAGCAAGAGAAATTGCTAAATATATAGAGATGAATGAAAATCAGAATACAACATACCAAAACCTATGGGATGCAGCAAAAGCAGTGCTAAGGGGGAAATTTATAGCACTAAACGCATATATTAAAAAGGAAGAAAGAGCCAAAATCAAAGAACTAATGGATCAACTGAAGAAGCTAGAAAATGAACAGCAAACCAATCCTAAACCAAGTAGAAGAAAAGAAATAACAAGGATTAAAGCAGAAATAAATGACATAGAGAAAAAAAAAACAACAGAGAGGATAAATATCACCAAAAGTTGGTTCTTCGAGAAGATCAACAAGATTGACAAGCCCCTAGCTACACTGACAAAATCAAAAAGAGAGAAGACCCATATAAACAAATTAATGAATGAAAAAGGTGATATAACTGCAGATCCTGAAGAAATTAAAAAAATTATAAGAGGATTCTATGAACAACTGTATGGCAACAAACTGGATAATGTAGAGGAAATGGACAATTTCCTGGAAACATATGAACAACCTAGACTGACCAGAGAAGAAACAGATGACCTCAACCAACCCATCACAAGCAAAGAGATCCAATCAGTCATCAAAAATCTTCCCACAAATAAATGACCAGGGCCAGATGGCTTCACAGGGGAATTCTACCAAACTTTCCAGAAAGAACTGACACCAGTCTTACTCAAACTCTTTCAAAACATTGAAGAAAATGGAACACTACCTAACTCATTTTATGAAGCTAACATCAATCTAATACCAAAACCAGGCAAAGATGCTACAAAAAAGGAAAACTACCGGCCAATCTCCCTAATGAATATAGATGCAAAAATCCTCAACAAAATACTTGCAAATCGAATCCAAAGACACATTAAAAAAATCATACACCATGACCAAGTGGGGTTCATTCCAGGCATGCAAGGATGGTTCAACATAAGTAAATCAATTAACGTATTACAACACATTAAAAATTCAAAAGGGAAAAATCAAATGATCATCTCAATAGATGCTGAAAAAGCATTTGACAAAATCCAACATCCCTTTTTGATAAAAACACTTCAGAATGTAGGAATTGAAGGAAACTTCCTCAATATGATAAAGAGCATATACGAAAAACCCACAGCCAGCATAGTACTCAATGGTGAGAGACTGAAAGCCTTCCCTCTAAGATCAGGAACAAGACAAGGATGCCCGCTGTCACCACTGTTATTCAGCATTGTGCTGGAAGTGCTAGCCAGGGCAATCCGGGAAGACAAAGAAATAAAAGGCATCCAAATTGGAAAGGAAGAAGTAAAACTGTCATTGTTTGCAGATGATATGATCTTATATCTAGAAAACCCTGAGAAATCGACGATACACCTACTAGAGCTAATAAACAAATTTAGTAAAGTAGCGGGATACAAGATCAATGCACATCAGTCAGTAATGTTTGTATATACTAGAAATGAACAAACTGAAGAGACACTCAAGAAAAAGATACCATTTTCAATAGCAACTAAAAAAATCAAGTACCTAGGAATAAACTTAACCAAAGATGTAAAAGACCTATACAAAGAAAACCACATAACTCTACTAAAAGAAATAGAAGGGGACCTTAAAAGATGCAAAAATATTCCATGTTCATGGATAGGAAGGCTAAATGTCATTAAGATGTCAATTCCACCCAAACTCATCTACAGATTCAATGCAATCCCAATCAAAACTCCAACAACCTACTTTGCAGACTTGGAAAAGCTAGTTATCAAATTTATTTGGAAAGGGAAGATGCCTCGAAATCCTAAAGACACTCTAAAAAAGAAAAACCAAGTGGGAGGACTTACACTCCCTGACTTTGAAGCTTATTATAAAGCCACAGTTATCAAAACAGCATGGTACTGGCACAAAGATAGACATATAGATCAATGGAATCGAATTGAGAATTCAGAGATAGACCCTCAGATCTATGGCTGACTGATCTCTGATAAGGCCCCCAAAGTCACTGAACTGGGTCATAATGGTCTTTTCAACACATGGGGCTGGGAGAGTTGGATATCCATATCCAACAGAATGAAAGAGGACCCCTACCTCACACCCTACACAAAAATTAACTCAAAATGGACCAAAGATCTCAATATAAAAGAAAGTACCATAAAACTCCTAGAAGATAATGTAGGAAAACATCTTCAAGACCTTATGTTAGGTGGACACTTCCTAGACTTTACACCCAAAGCACAAGCAACAAAAGAGAAAATAGATAAATGGGAACTCCTCAAGCTTAGAAGTTTCTGCACCTCAAAGGAATTTCTCAAAAAGGTAAAGAGGCAGCCAACTCAATGGGAAAAAATTTTTGCAAACCATGTATCTGACAAAGAACTGATATCTTGCATATATAAAGAAATCCTACAACTCAATGACAATAGTACAGACAGCCCAATTATAAAATGGGCAAAAGAGATGAAAAGACAGTTCTCTGAAGTGGAAATACAAATGGCCAAGACACACATGAAAAAATGTTCAGCTTCACTAGCTATTAGAGAGATGCAAATGAAGACCACAATGAGATACCATCTAACACCAATTAGAATGGCTGCCATTAAACAAACAGGAAACTACAAATGCTGGAGGGGATGTGGAGAAATTGGAACTCTTATTCATTGTTGGTGGGACTGTATAATGGTTCAGCCACTCTGGAAGTCAGTCTGGCAGTTCCTTAGAAAACTAGATATAGAGTTACCATTCGATCCAGCGATTGCACTTCTCGGTATATACCCGGAAGATCGGAAAGCGGTGACACGAACAGATATCTGCACGCCAATGTTCATAGCAGCATTATTCACAATTGCCAAGAGATGGAAACAACCCAAATGTCCTTCAACAGATGAGTGGATAAAGAAAATGTGGTATATACACACAATGGAATACTATGTGGCAGTAAGAAGGAACGATCTCGTGAAACATATGACAACATGGATGAACCTTGAAGACATAATGCTGAGCGAAATAAGCCAGGCACAAAAACAGAAATATTATATGTTACCACTAATGTGAACTTTGAAAAATGTAAAACAAATGGTTTATAATGTAGAATGTAGGGGAACTAGCAATAGAGAGCAATTAAGGAAGGGGGAACAATAATCCAAGAAGAACAGATAAGCTATTTAACGTTCTGGGGATGCCCAGGAATGACTATGGTCTGTTAATTTCTGATGGATATAGTAGGAACAAGTTCACAGAAAGGTTGCTATATTATGTAACTTTCTTGGGGTAAAGTAGGAACATGGTGGAAGTTAAGCAGTTATCTTAGGTTAGTCGTCTTTTTCTTACTCCCTTGTTATGGTCTCTTTGAAATGTTCTTTTATTGTATGTTTGTTTTCTTTTTAACTTTTTTTTTCATACAGTTGATTTAAAAAAGAAGGGAAAGTTAAAAAAAAAAAAAAAGAAAGAAAGAAAAACAAGGAAAAAAAAATGATGTAGTGCCCCCGTGAGGAGCCTGTGGAGAATGCAGGGGTATTCGCTTACCCCACCTCCATGGTTGCTAACATGACCACAGACATAGGGGACTGGTGGTTTGATGGGTTGAGCCCTCTACCATAAGTTTTACCCTTGGGAAGACGGTTGCTGCAAAGGAGAGGCTAGGCCTCCCTAGATTTGTGCCTAAGAGTCTCCTCCTGAATGCCTCTTTGTTGCTCAGATGTGGCCCTCTCTCTCTGGCTAAGCCAACTTGAAAGGTGAAATCACTGCCCTCCCCCCTACGTGGGATCAGACACCCAGGGAAGTGAATCTCCCTGGCAACGTGGAATATGACTCCCGGGGAGGAATGTAGACCCGGCATTGTGGGACGGAGAACATCTTCTTGACCAAAAGGGGGATGTGAAAGGAAATGAAATAAGCTTCAGTGGCAGAGAGATTCCAAAACGAGCCGAGAGGTCACTCTGGTGGGCACTCTTACGCACACTTTAGACAACCCTTTTTAGGTTCTAAAGAATTGGGGTAGCTGGTGGTGGATACCTGAAACTATCAAACTACAACCCAGAACCCATGAATCTCGAAGACAGTTGTATAAAAATGTAGCTTATGAGGGGTGTCAATGGGTTTGGGAAAGCCATAAGGACCACACTCCACTTTGTCTAGTTTATGGATGGATGAGTAGAAAAATAGGGGAAGGAAACAAACAGATAAAGGTACCCAGTGTTCTTTTTTACTTCAATTGCTCTTTTTCACTCTAATTATTATTCTTGTTATTTTTGTGTGTGTGCTAATGAAGGTGTCAGGGATTGATTTAGGTGATGAATGTACAACTATGTAATGGTACTGTAAACAATCGAAAGTACGATTTGTTTTGTATGACTGCGTGGTATGTGAATATATCTCAATAAAATTATTATAAAAAAAAAAAAAAAAAGAAAGGAAAGTTAAAAAAAAAAAAAGAAAAACAAGGAAAAAAAGATGTAGTGCCCCCTTGAGGAGCCTGTGGAGAATGCAGGGGTATTGGCCTACCCCATCTCGATGGTTGCTAACATGACCACAGACATAGGGGACTGGTGGTTTGATGGGTTGAGCCCTCTACCACAGGTTTTTCCCTTGGGAAGACGGTTGCTGCAAAGGAGAGGCTATGCCTCCCTATAATTGTGCCTAAGAGCCTCCTCCCAAATGCCTCTTTGTTGCTCAGATGTGGCCCTCTCTCTCTAGCTAAGCTGACTTGAAAGGTGAAATCACTGCCCTCCCCGCTATGTGGGATCAGACACCCAGGGGAATGAATCTCCCTGGCAACGTGGAATATGACTCCCAGGGAGGAATGTAGACCTGGCATCGTGGGACGGAGAACATCTTCTTGACCAAAAGGGGAATGTGAAAGGAAATGAAATAAGCTTCAGTGGCAGAGAGATTCCAAAACGAGCCGAGAGGTCACTCTGGTGGGCACTCTTACACACACTTTAGACAACCCTTTTTAGGTTCTAATGAATTGGGGTAGCTGGTGGTGGATACCTGAAACTATCAAACCCATGAACCCATGAATCTCGAAGACAATTGTATAAAAATGTAGCTTATGAGGGGTGACAATGGGCTTGGGAAAGCCATAAGGACCACACTCCACTTTGTCTAGTTTATGGATGGATGAGTAGAAAAATAGGGGAAGGAAACAAACAAACAAACAGAACAAAGGTTCCCAGTGTTCTTTTTTACTTTAATTGCTCTTTTTCACTTTAATTATTATTCTTGTTATTTTTGTGTGTGTGCTAATGAAGGTGTCAGGGATTGATTTAGGTGATGAATGTACAACTATGTAATGGTACTGTGAACAATCGAATGTACGATTTGTTTTATATGACTGTGTGGTATGTGAATATATCTCAATAAAATGAAGATTAAAAAAAAAGTAATGATTATTTTAATTCTGGGTCAAATCAATCATGCATGCTAAAATTTTAAGTGAAATCATTCATTGAAAATACATTACTTTCAAGGAAACAGAAGGAAAAAAAATAAAGAAAATGTGACCCAGTCAAAGGCTGGAAAACACAGAGAAAAGTATGGTAAATAGAAATAATAAAACGGTAGAAAACTAAAGTTCTAATAAGTCAGATAATACATAATTATATTAAATTCACCTGTTTAAAAAGTTTCATAAATTACCATTGAAAGAGATTCATAGATTAGATTTTAAAATCTAGCTATATGGTATTTATAAGATACATACCTAAAACCTAATTATACAAAAAGGATAAAAATAAAAGACTGAAAAAAGATATATACAGGAAATACTTATCAAAAGAAAGCTAGTTTGGAAATATTAGAAATAAAACAAAATAAACTTCATCTAAAAAAGGTAATCAGCTAATAAGAGAAGCAGCAAATTTTCTGAGGACACCTAATAGATTTGTCTAAAACTATGGAAAGCAAAAACTGACAGACTATGAAAAATCTATATATTCATATAACAGGCTTGGGGAACATAAAATTCCTCAAACAGATCAATTGAACAGAATAAAGTTTCCAGATACAGACTCATACATTTTTGTGTGTGTGATCAAGGCACAAAGTCAATTCAATGGGAAAAGAAAAATCTTTTTAATAATAGTTACTGGAACAATTAGAAATCAGTAGGGGATTTACTTATTCCCTTATTTATTACATTCAAGATGGATCACAGAGCTATAAATAAAAATTAGAACCATGCATTTCCAGAAGGAAACACAAGAGAATATCCTCATGAACTTGGAGTAGGCAAAGATTTCTTAGATACAATACATAACGCAATAATCATAAAATAAAAGCCTTATAAATTTAACTATGTCAAAATTAATTTCCTTTCATCCAAAGGTGCCATTAGGAAAATGAATCTGCAAGCCACAGAATGGAAGCCACAGACACATATCTGACAAAGTACTCATATCCAGAATATATAAAGAATTGATATAAATCAACAATTTTTTAAAAAAATCCTGAATTAGTTTCCTAGGTAACAAATTAGTACAAACTTAGTGGCTTATAACAACAGAATTTTATTCTTTCACAGTCGTGGAGGAGAGAAGGCCAAAATGAAGGTGACCACATCTCTCCAGTCTCTGCTTCTGTCTTCACACGGCCTTCTCCTCTTCTTCATCTCTTCTGTCTCTTACAAAGACACTTGTCACTGGACTGAGGATGGACCAGAATAATCCAGGATAATCTCACCTCAATATCTTTAACTAATTACATCTGCAAAGACCCTTTTTCCAAATAAGGTCACATTCACAGGTTCCGGATTAAGAGGCAGACATACCTTTTGGAGGGGTCCATTTAACCCAATAGGCACCCAAATTAAAATTAAGTGTAAAAGAATTAATCATACACTTCTTGAAAGGATATATAACAAACAGTCCATAAGAACATGACAAGATGCTCAACATCATTCATCATCAAGGAATTGCAAATTTTAATCACCATGGGATACCCACTAGAATTACTGAAATCAACAAAGCTGACAATAACCAAATGTTAGTGAGGATGCAGAGCAATTGGAAAATTTATACATTGCTGTGATAATGTAAAATGACAAAACCACTTTGGAAAAGAGATGGCAGTTTCTAATAAAGTTAAATATTTACCCTATGACCAAGCATAGAGCACTCGAATTGAAGGACTTCCAAATTTACAAAAAAACACAAAAAAACAACAAAAAATACTTGATGGCTAGATGGCAATAACACACAAGCTAAATATTGGGAGCTACTGCATGGAGAGGTTTATATGCGAGGGCAAGTCCTGCACAGGAAACGTTCCAGAGTTCAGCAGTTCAAGGGAGCCATCAGAGTGGGAAGCAAGGCAGGGGGAAACTCCCCACTCCTGGGGAAAGGAGAAAGGAAGAGGGGGTGGGGGGTGGATTACACATCCAGATGTTGTAAATCGCACCCGCAGGGCGCCTCCATGAGGGATTGAAGCAGTTTGGGGCCTTTAAATGCAGGGTCTGATCTAATCAACAGTGACCAGATGTGGATAAAATTGGGTGAGTTTCCAAGGTTATGCAAAGCAGGTTTACTCTATATAGGTAAAAATTGATTATCTGGGCTATTTTTAAAACAGTTGGATGTGTAAGAATTTGTGTTTGACACTAGGGGATTTTTCTAACAGACTCAGGATGCTGTGGAGAAGTAAACAACACACAAGACACTATAAGAGAGACCGCCTTTGGCTCATTTTAGATAACAATGAGCAACTCACCTGCTAGGTATTTCTCAAAGAGAAAGGAAAACATATGTCAACCAAAAAGACTTGTACCAGAATGTTCATATGTTCATAGCAGCTTTAATCACAGTAGTCTGAATCCTAATCATAATAATCATAATACTCTCAAACTGTAAATGACCCAATTGTTGGTAAACAACATAAATTCTGGAAGATTTCAACACACCTTTATCAATTTTTGGTAAGTCAAGCAAGCAATAAATTAGTAAAACTTTTGGATATATAAAGAACATAAACTTTTATAAATGAATGTATTATATATATGTATATAGTTTCATGCATGCAACAATTAGCAAATACAAATTGTTCACTTTACAAGCACACGGAAAACACAAAAACAGATTATGAACCAGCACATAAAGCAAGACATCTCAAGAAACAGTCATAAAACAGGATAATGTCCATGACCACAAAGCAATTAGGTTATTAGACAATAAATAAAAGACATAAAAACACATCATGTTTTCAAAAATGAAAATATTAAAATATTTCTAAATTAAATGTCAAAGAAGAAATTGTAATAAAAATGTAAAAACTCATAACCAAATGATATTAAAAATACTATATATAGAGATCAGAATTTGTGAAATCCAGCAAAAAATCATTCTTGAAAAGAAACGTGTGTTTTTAAAAGCCTGTATTAGAAAAGGGTCAAAATTAAGGTAATAAGCCTTTCACTTAAGAAGTTAGACAAAAAACAGAATACACCCATAGATAATATAGAGAAACTAATACAGAGAGGAAATAGAGAACAAAGATAAAATAGAAGGAACCAAAGTCAAAAATTGGTTCTTTCGAATAAACAACAGAAACAAAAAAGATAAGTAATTTTGGATAAAGTATAGATTAATAAGATAAAACAATAATATGAAAAACAACATACCAATAAATTTCAAAACCTAGGACAAATGGAAAATTCCTAGGAAAAATATAATTGTCATGGATTGAATTGTGTCCCCCAAAAGATGTGTCTGGATTAGAGTGGGCTCTAATCCCATATGACTGGAATCCTTAGAAGGAAAGGAAATTTGGACACAGCCAGTGCAGAGAGCGCTGTGTGATGGAGGCAGAGACTGAGTTATGCCATCACAAGCTAAGGACCACCATGGACTGCTGGCTGCCCAGCAGAAGCCAGGGGAGACACAAAAAGAACTCTCCTTTTGAGGAGGAAGAGTGGCACTGCCCACACCTTGATTTCAGACTTCTTGCCCTTCTGAGTGAGAGGACAATACATTTCTGTCGTTTAAGCCAACTAGTCTGTGGTACATTTTTTCCAGCAGCCCTGGCAAACTAAGACAATAATTTATTAAATATGATTCAAGAAGAAACAGAAAATGAATTTACCACCATTCAAGAAATTACATCAGCAGTTAGAAGATTTTTCATAAAGAGAAGTCTAGCCCAGAAGGTCTTCAGGTGAGTTCTATCTTATTTAAACTTCCAGGGATTCATAGAAAATAAAGGAACACACATCAACTCATCCTAAGATGCCCCTTATAGCCTTGGTACAACTATTTTTTTGACAGCATCATTCTAAAAATCTTAAATAAATACGTTAAAATCAAGTTGCCAGAATATAAAAAAGCAAATGAATCAATAAGCTAAGATTCATCATTGGAATGCAAGCGCAGTTTAACATCATTCACATATATATTAAAAAGAAGAAAAAACATTTGATCTTAATGGATACAGAAAAAGTATTTGATAAAATTCAAGACCCATTTGTGATTTAAAAAAAAACCTCTCAGACAACAAGAAATAGTAAATAACTTTCTTAATCTAATTAAAATCTATAGCAAAATCATTCTTAATGTTGAAAGATTAGAAGAATTTTCTTTAAAATTTAAAATCATAATTTCACCATTTTTGTTCAACACTTATAGCAAGTCTTATCCAGCAGAGCAAGAAAAGAAAAACTAATAAAACTTTTAAGGATTGGAAAGGAACAAAAATGTCATTCCCAAGTGATAACTCTAGACATAGAAAACATGAAATAATTGATAGACATAAGAAATAATAGGTGAGTTTAGCAAGGTGGCTGAATATTTATAAAGTCCATATACAAAAAGCAACTCTAAACCATGGCAACAATTTTTTGGAAAGACACCACTTACAAAAGCAGCCAAAATTATAAGATACCTAGGTATAAATCTAAAATGTGCATGTTATCTCTGGAGAAAATTATAAAAATTTTTTTGGAAGACATTAAAGACAACATAAATAAATGGAGACATAAGCTTCCAAACAGGATAATTCACTATCTTAAAGATGTCAAATTCCCTCAAATTGATCTACGGATTAAATGAAATTGCTACTGAAATTCTGGCAAGACTTACAAGATATATGACAAAAGTTTAAGATTTATATGGATGAAAACCAACTTAAAAGCACCCAGAAAATTTCTAAACTATTACATAGAAATATTATTTTTTAAAAACTGTAGTTACTAAGAATATGGTATTGGCCCAGGGACAAGAAAACTGACCAATGATCCAATTGGAAGTTCAGACAGAGATCCATGATACATTATCAACTTGATACAAGACCAAGATGAAACTATAAGTCACTAGAAAATGAAGTGACTATTCAATAAATGCGACTAGAAAAATTAGATGTCTGAACGGAAACAAATGAAATCAAATCCCTTCCTCAAACCATAAACAGTAATCAATTCTAAATGGATTAAAAACTTAAATGGAAAGAGCAAAACTTGAAAATTTTTTGAGAAACATCTAGGCAAACCTCAGATTTGGGAAGAGTTTATTAAACAAGATATAAAAAGTGCTAATCATAAAAGATATATTACTAAATTTTTTATATCAAGATTAAGAACATCTGCTCATCACAAGATGCCACAAAAAAATAAAAATATAAGGCATAAATTGGGCAAGTTATTTGCAACACATAACCAAAAGAGTAGTATACAGAAGTATAACAAGCTCCTAGAAATCAATGAGGAAAAAACAAACAGCGTAACAACAAAAGGGAAAAAAACATGACTGAAGATTTCACAGAAAAGGAAATATCAACTGCAAATAAATGCATGCAAATATACTCAAACTCATTATTAAACATAGAAATGAAAATCATACGTTAATGAAAGACAATTTAAACCCATGGACTGGCAAAAATTTGTCTTGACAATGCCCCAAAATTCAGGAGAATGTGGATCATCAATGGGAACTCATATACCCTACTGGTAAAAGTTAAAAACTGATACAAATGATTTGGAAAACAATTTGGCATTAACTTGTAAATGTGAACACCTGTAATTCAATTCCTAGGTACATACACATACACCAGAAGACATGTAAGAATGTTCATAGCAGTGGTGCTCCTAACAGCAAAAATCTAGGCAAATATCCATCCAAAGGAGAACGGATAGTGTTATATTTACACACTGAAACACTACACAGCAATAAAAATGAATTCACTACAGCTATACATCAACAAAAGAATGAATTTTAAAGAGATAATAAACAAACCCAGCTACAAACACCTACAACCAAAAAACCATTGTTAAACAAAACTCAGCAATATATAGTATTGTTTACATATATATATGTAATAAAACTAGCTTTAAAGGTCAAGGAATGAATAATAGGTGTAAAATTCAGTATAATGGTTGCCTGTGGAGGTGAGATATGGGAAGAGAATAAAGGAGAAGCACACAGATAGATGTAAGGTAGTTATCTATGGATCAAATGAGGTTCTTAAGTTGGGTGGTTGATTTTATGTGTTCACTTATCATCATGCTTTGGAACACATAGCTGAGTTATGTATTATTTTATAAGTAACAGATATTATGTTACACAACTTTTAAAAAAGTATTTGATACAAGGGATTTGCAGTATATGATACTGACATGAATTACAAAGCCAGCTACAAATTGGCTTTTCAAAGTGTGTTACCCATATACGAATAGACAGATCAAAAGAAAACAAAAGAAACCAGAAACAGACTTTCATACATAAGGAATTAGATGACGGTAAAGGTATCATTTTATAAAAAGACAGGAAAAGATGGATTATTCATCGACTACTACTTTGTTAAGTGGTTAAGCATTTAGAAAAAGTTTAATCTCCTATGGTACTAAAAACCAGAATAATCTGTATTTCAGTAAAATTAAATATAGAAAGAATATCAAATCTATTAAAAGAAATTACAGATGAAGACAGAGAAGTATTTTCTAAGAATGAAACCAAAGTTAGGAACAAATAGGAAAAGAGCAACAAATTTAACAACATAAAAATGGAAATCTATGTATGATAAAAGAAAACAAAACACACTGTATATAAAGTTAAGACAAATATCTAACTTGAAAAGTATTTGTACCGTCTATGACCAAAAATGGATTAATCTTAATTTTATATACAAACACAAAATCTATTTTATACATATTTTAAAATATTTTGATACATCAAAACTAAAAGGACGAAACCCAATAGAAATAAAAACAAATGGTATGAAAAAGTAATTTATAAAAGAAATACAAACAGACTACGAACAAATAAAAATTATTCCCCTTCAGTATTAATTAAAGGAATGCATATTAAAACAGGGGACTAGGTTTCCCTCTTCTGACCAAGATGGAGTAGCAAAGAATAAATTTATTCTTCCACCTTAACCAACTAGAAAACCAGACAAACTAAATGAAACAACAGTCCTCAGACTCTGGGCAACAGGCAATGCAGGACTATGCTCACAGAGAGGAGGCTAAAAAGGGAAGTCCTACTTTGCCTCAGTTTACTTTTTGGAAGCAGTTTCCAAGCAGTAACTCTTTACTTAGCTGAGGAAACAGAGATCGGAGTGCAGAGAATTCAAGGCAGCTAGAATATGTGGGACACAGTATCAGGAGAGTTGCACAGATTGAGAGAGGGCTCCAGAGAGCCACAGAAGGATCCTCCGGCGTCTCTGTTCAGAACTAATCTGAGCAGACAAAAGAGGAAATCACTTGAGACCAGAGAAAGAACTACAGGAAAACTGAAGGCTGAATGATTCCTGAAGCACAAAAGGCAGGAGCAGTTCATATTTTTATCAGTCACAGTGAAAAGAATTTGTTAATATACAGTGCATTAGGCAGACTCTTCACAAAGATATCTTCTTAGTAATGGGAATAAATTAGCTCTAAACTAAATGCTGCTCTGGATCTACCTGTTATAACAGGGCTTAAAAGCAAGACTTGAAAGAATACAATTAATTCCTCACTTAACTAACACTATAACAAAATCAAACACCATTTTAGGGAATAAAACAAAATCTAGCAGCCAACAACCCAAGAGTCACAATGTCTGACATACAATAAAAAATCAAGATGCAGACATAGTAGTAGGAAAACAAAACCCATAAGAAGAAAACAAAGTTGATCAAAAGAAACACACCCTTAAATGACAGAGGTGATGGAATAAGCAGACCAGGGCATTAAAACAGCTATCTGTAAATATGCTCCATATCTTCAGGAAGGTAGAAGAAACCATGGGCATGATGATGAGAGAAACAGAAGATACACACACATACACACACACACACACACACAACAAAACCAAAAATAATTCACTAAATGAGGCTAATAGTAGATTAGAAACTGGAAAAAACAACAGTGAACTAAGGATAGAATAGAGAAATAGGAATAGACACTTTACAAAAAGAAGTACAGAGAGAAAAGGGGGTTAAACAAAATGAACAGATCCTCAGTGACCTACAGGGCAATATAAATCTATCTAACTTGCATGTAAGTAGGGTCCTAAAATAAGAGAAGGGGAGGGACATAACTATTTGAAGAATTAACAGCAAAGTGTGATTCGAATTTGATAAAAACTATAAACTGAGAATTCCAAGAAAATCAAAGAACCCAAAGAAAGGCAGACACAAAGAAAATCACAGCAAGGCACAGCAAAATCAAATTGTAATAATGAAACAGATCTTAAAACCAAACACTGAAAAATAACTTATTATGATAGGGAACAAAGATGAGAATAACAATTTAGTTCACATCAGAAACAGTATAGGCCCCAAGACAGGGAATGATTTTGAAAAATTTCTATCAACCTAGAATCTGATAGTGAAAATATCCTTCAAAAATGAAGGCAAATTTTCAGACAAATAAGGTTGAAAATATTCAACAATAGCAAATCTGCACTATAATACATTAAAGGAAGTTTTTCAGGCAGAAGGGAAATGACAACAGACGGAAATTTATATCTACATAAAAGAAAAATATAAGCAACAGTAAATATGTGAGTAAATAAAAGGACTTTTTTTTCTCATTTTAAATTGCTTTAAAATATTCCTGGCTGAAGAAAAATAATATGTTGTGGCATTTGCAGTATATGTAGAAGTAAAATGTATGATAATAGCACAAAGGATGGAAGGAAAAAAACATAAGATACTGTTAGATTAAGTTAGACGTGAACTACATAATACTATTTGAGAGCAGACTGAAATAAGATAAAGATGCAAACTGTAACTCCTACAGCATCCACTAAAACAAAAACCAAAGATGAAAAGCTAAATAGCAACAAAGAAGAAAAAAATGGAATTACTAAAATAAAACCCAGGAAGCAAACAGATATAGCTGATTCAGTCTCTCTAACCAAACTCATTATCCAAAACTGTGGTATCCAAACTTAGAAATCAGAGATTGTACAGCAGGTATAAGTGTATCATTTTCAAAGATGGAAAGATTCTCATAAAGATACCATTCTCTGCATAATCAAAAATTTAAAACAGATCCATTCAAAATCTCATTAGGATGTTCTAGGATAATCAAGCCTAATAATTCCAGAGGAAGGAAAAAAAGATAAGGAAGGGGAACTTGCCCTACCAGAACAGACCACTTAATAACTGGTGTTTAGTAATTTAGTAACTTGCCATCCATATCCAAAAAAAAAAAAAAAAAAAAAAAGTTTCCTATCTCATATCAAACACAAAAATAAGTTACATAGGAAGAAAATGTGTAAAAATCAAAACAGAAACACTTTTATAAGAAAATACAGAAATGCATTATTATGCTATTGCATAGAAAGGATTTCTTAAATAAAACATAAACCACCAAATAAAAAGGATGATGAATCTCACTACATTAAAATGAAAAACTACTGTTCAATGAAAAATGCCACAATGAGAAAAGAAGCAATACATTGGAAGAAGATATTTGTAACATAAATCATTACTCCCCAGAATTTACTTTTAAAAGTTTATAAATTTATAAATTAAAAGGACAAAATCTCCAATAGAAAATAGGTTCATAAAAGGAACTAGAATTCATAGAAGAAACCTAAATGACTAATGATCATACCAAAAGTGCTTAAAATTACAATAAGGAAAATGAAAATTTTAAAAATGAGGCATCAATGCACCATCAATAGACTGGCAAACAATTTTAACCTCAACAATACTGCAAGTGTAAAATTGGAAATTACAGTAATTTTGGAGAGCAATTTGGCAATATCTTACATAGCTGAATATGTGCATATCCTATGAACCAGCAATTACAGTTCTAGATACAGACCTAGAGAAATTCTTCCATACATATATATATAAATGAAGATATTCAAGCATTGGCCATAACAGTGAAATATTGGAAATAATCTAAATGTGTATAATAAAAGAATGGATAATTTTGCTATATCCACACAATATTTACTATCCTGCAATTATAAATACATTAAATCTATATGCAACAATATAAAAAAAAGTTTCAGAATTTGTACACTATATTATTCATATAAATTTAAAAAGATATATATATATATACATTATTTATGGAAACATAAAATGTGAAAACATAAATATGAAGGAGACATACTAAATTTATGTTAATGGCTGCCTTTGGGGAAAGAAGTTATGGGAAAAGAGTTATAGGGAGAGGATAAAGGAAGAAAGGGTCTTATATTTTATCTATAATGCTTTATTTCTTTTACTAAAAATATTCCTAAGTAAATATGACAATATAATAACACTGATTAATTCTGCATGTGGTGGGAATATGTTTCTGTTATTTTTAAACTCCCCACCTACTAAATAAATATAATAAGGAGGGAAAGACAGGAAAGGAGGGAAGAAGGGAGGGAAAATTATTCAATCACTCAGCCACTAAAAAACTTTAAAAAAAAAAATACCAGAGTAAAGGGAGAAAAAGAACTACCAGAATAGCTTATTTGAAAAAAAAATGAAAAAAATAATTTGTATGAGTTAATAAGAACAAAAAAAGAATTACTGAAAGTCTGAAAACAAGAAAAATCTAAAAAGATAAGGAAGGGGCACTTGCCCTACCAGAACAGACCACTCAATAATTGGGGTTTAGTAATTTAGCAACTGGCCATCCATATGCCAAAAAAAAAGTTTCCTATCTCATATCAAACACACAAATAAGTTACATAGGAAGGAAATATGTAAATGTGTCATCTGGATTCATCATTAAAGACCAATTTAAATATATTATACATAGCACCTTGAGAGACATTTTAAAGATAAATAAAGATAATACAGCTAACCCAAACTTCATGGGTAAAATTTTCTTCAAACCAAAAGTAGAGGAATAACTGATGTATTAAATTGAAATATATGAAAATCACTAAATGTATTTCTAAAATCAAAGATATTATTTTCTTTTAAACTGTATGCTTTACAATAAAATGCCACATTATTTCTTAAATAAAAATTACCCAATAGTTTGGGACTCACACCACCAGTCATCTACATTCTTTTAATAGTTGCAGAATACAACCCAATCTCCTACAGTATTATATGTGTATTTATGTGTGTATATACACTGCACTTGCAACTTTTTTATAAGTTTGACATTGTTTAAATATATATATACACATATATAGGGAGAGGAAAAGCAGGAAAAGAAAAATCATTGAGGCTGAGGATATAAACAAAATTTAATTTAAAATGAGGGCACAACAGAAATGTTTTAAAGAAAGTTGATGCTTTGTAGAAATATAAACAAAACTGATAAAGCACTGATTCTCTCAAACATTTAAAAGAAAGAAAAATTGAATTAATGAAAATTAGAAATAATAAAAGGATTAAAAGCCTATTAAGATAGAAAGATACAGGAATACAATGTTGGGATTCTAGGGAAATATCATCTCTAAAAATGGCTACCAAGAAATAGCTGTTCATTTTTTCTTGGACACTTAGGTAACCAGAGCTATAAAATTCCTTGAATGAACAGTACATAACCTTCCTTTTAAGGAAAATATTTATAATCCTGTAGAATAGAAATACAAACAGTCAGCTAGTGAAAAACGGTTAAGGGAACTGGTTTGTTGATGGTATGGCCTATTTTAAGGACAAGAAACAGTAACTGAAAAAAGACCGCAACTATATAAAATAGGCACCCACATAGTGATAAGGATCAAAACAGGAATTAAAATTGAAATTAAAGTGTCAGTGTTTTAGATTCATGAAAATTTCCCCCCCATGGGTTTGAAAGCACACACAAAAAATGCTTATATACTGAAAAAGGCAACAAATTTAAAAATATAATTGAAATGAAAATTAAAAGAGTGAAGATGAAAAGGTAGGGAAACACAAAATCCACTTTGGAAAAGCATTTCACCAACTATAGGAAAAATTAAATAGTTCTAATGTTTAAAATAAGTTTCGCTGGTTGCAAACTTGACTTATATGTTATGTTTTATTCCTTAAATATACAAAACAATGCTTTGCTACTGAATTCTTTGCTTACCAGTCTTCTGGTTTGACGGCAGAAGGGTCAGGGATTTTGGCTCTTTCATCCCAATCATCAGGTTTCTTGTCATTGGGATCTTCAATTTCTTTGGGAGGATTGATAGGAGGAACCACATCTTCTAGAAGGCTTCCTTTGTTTACAACTATTTGATCAATTAACAACTCGAATGTGTCATCTGGATTCATCACTAAAGACCAATTTAAATATATTATACATAGCACCTTGAAAGACATTTTAAAGATAAAGATAATAAAACTAACCCAAACTTCATGAGTAAAATTTTCTTCCAACCAGAAGTAGAGGAATAACTGGTGTATTAATTTGAAATATGTGAAAATCACTAAATATATTTCTTTCTAAAATCAAAGATATTATTTTCTTTTAAACTGTATGCTTTACAATAAAATGCCACATTACTTCTTAAATAAAAATTACCCAATAGTTTGGGACTCACACCACCAGTCAGTCATCTACATTCTTTTAAAAGTTGCAGAATACAACCCAATCTACTACAGCATTATGTGTGTATTTATGTGTGCATACACACTGTACTTGCAACTTTTTTATAAGTTTGACATCGTTTAAATTTATATATACACATATATAAGATATATTTAAACAATGTCAAACTTACAGAAAATTTGCAAGTATGGTATAAAGACTTTTTTTTTTCCTGAACCACTTGAGAGTAAATTACCTACTTTATGCACATCACCCCTGAATATTTTAGTATATATTTTCTATAAACAGGGATATTCCACTTCATAACTCCAATCCAGGCCTCAAATCAGGACATTAACATTAATACATTAATACCATTTAATTCTCATAACCCATTTAAATTTTGACAATTATTCACATAATATATTTAAAAAAAGATCCAGTTCATAATCAGGTATTGTGTTTTGTTATGCTTTCTCTTCAGCCTTCTTTCCACATGCTGTTTAAACCCTATGCACTTTATTAGAAAATTATTTATAATGTATCCATAATTTCATAGTGAAGGTCTACTCTTAATAAAACCCCTGACAACAAATTATGCCTTGTTCTGAAATGCGCTCTTTGCCATCACCATTTATTAATATTTAATTAGTGGTGTCAAATTTATTCCCTCATCTCTATCACTTCTGATCAATCACTCCTTAAAATGAGCTGAATTTAAACCTGACAATTAAAACTTATTACCAGGGTTAATCCTTTCACAACTACATAGGAATCATGACAGCTTCGTGGATGTAGAGGTGTAATGTGAACTACTAGAAGGTAATGTAAAGCAAGAGTGTAAATTAAGAAAGAATACATTTTAAAAACAATTTAAACAGTTTTTAAAAAGGAAGAACCATTTGTCTTTAGGACATTTAAATCTATCAAAGGAAGTGATGAATGTCATTTCCTAGAGATCATCTAAAATAAGGCTCATTGGTACTTAAAAATCACTGACTCATATAGGTAGTGTAAAATATCTCAAGTATGGTTAAAATATTCAATCTCACACTTATCAACATGTTTGTTTCAAAGTAAATTCTAGCCCTGTAAAAGTTCCCAGCCAAAAATTCCACAAAGGACTTCCTTATTCTTTGTAATGACAAAATAAATGTATCTTTCCTCTTTCTGTAAATATAGAGGGCCACATGGTTAGATTAAATCTTTGGAAAAAAAGAGAAAGATGAAAAGAAGTGCCTGACATTTGCTTTCAATATGCTAAGGAAGTAGAAACTGTCAAGACATGTCAATATCATCCTGACTTAACCATTAAAGTGGGCTACCACTGTCATAATAGCTCTGAAGTACTATCAACCTCCAGAGGTTTCAGTCACAACATCATCATCAAATTATATCAAAACCAAATAATGTCAAGATCTAAGATGGTGGCATAGAGAGGAGTGGAAGCTACTTAGTCCCCTTGGAACAACTAATAAACAACCAGGAACAACTAGTAAATAATCTGGAATAACTGCAGGGGGACAAATGTGACTGCCCACTCATCATATACCAACCCGAATTAGGAGGAATGCCTGAGACTGAAGCATAAAATCTGTAAGTAAAAACTGCAGATCCAAGCCAGAAGCCCCTTTCCCCCATGGCCTGAGCTGCAAAGCCTCGTGGTGCTAGAGAGCAGCTCTCTCCAAGCAAGTGAATACAGCTCAGCTGAGCTTCAACTGGGGTTTTAATTAACAAGCGTGGACTGCTTGCTACGAGCTACGAATCCCCAAAAAGCAGAAAGAGGCTTTGGGTGATGACTGACCTGGGAGGGGTGGAGAGTCGCTGCGGACTAGCCCTGAAGGGGACTTTCTGTCCCTGTTTCAGCTCAGTGGAGAAAGCCTCAGCCATTTTCAGTTCCCAGAGCTCCAAACCAGACAAGGGTGGAGATAGCACAGGCAGAGAGACCATTCAAATGCTAATGACCTATCTTCCCTAAGAAGAAAGAGGTGGGGCCCAGCTCTACTACCCGCCTTCCATTCAGAACCCGACCCCAGAGCCTGGGGGAAAACAGCCATGGGCCACACCTCCTTACACCAGTCTGGAGTTACAGGCTGACAGGCCCCACTTCCTGGGCATAAAAGCACAGTGACCTGAGGACTTACCGGGTGTACCAATTTTCTAAGACACAACCTCCTCAGAGAAACTGGATACTGAATAGTTTTTCCTTCTGGGACTGGAGCCCATTTTGGTCTGGGAAAGCCTGATTGGGGTAACCAAGGAAACCATGCCTAGACAACAGAAAACTACAACCTACACTAAGAAAATGCAGTTATGGCCCAGTCAAAGGAACAAACTTACACTTCAACTGAGATACAAGAATTTAAACAACTAATACTAAGTCAATTCAAAAAGTTTAGGGAGATATGGTGAAAGAGATGAACCGTAAAATGAAAACACTGGGCGTACATAAGGTAGAAATTGAAAGTTCAAAAAACCAACTGGCAGAATATATGGAAATGAAAGGCATAACATAAGAGATGAAAGACACAATGGAAACACAATAGCAGATCTCAAGAGGCAGAAGAAAATACTCAGGAACTGGAGAACAAGGCACCGGAAAGCCTATATGCAAAAGAACAGATAGAGAAAAGAATGGAAAAATACAAGCAACTTCTCTGGGAACTTAAGGACAAAATGAAAAGCAAGAATGTGTGTGTCATTGGTGTCCCAGAAGGAAAAGAGAAGGAAAAAGGGGCAGAAGCAATAATAGAGGAAATAATCAATGAAAATTTCCTCTTATGAAAGACATAAAATTACAGATCCAAGAAGTGCAGTGTACCCCAAACAGAATAGATTTGAATATGCCTACACCAAGCCACTTAATAATCAGATTGTCAAACATCAAAGACAAAGAGAGAATCCTGAAAGCAGCAAGAGAAGTGATCCATCACATACAAAGGAAGTTTGATAAGACTATGTGTGGATTTCTCAATAGAAACCATGGAAGCAAGAAGGAAGTGGGTGATATATTTTAAGATACTGAAAGAGAATAATCACCAACCAAGAATCCTATATCTGGCAAAACTATCCTTCAAATATGAGAGAGAGCTTAAAATATTCTCTGACAAACAGACAATGACAGAGTTTGTGAACAAGATACCTGCTCTACAGGAAACACTAAAGGAAGCACTGCAGACAGAAAGGAAAAGACACGAGCGAGAGGTTTGGAAAACAATTTTGGGAGATAGTAGCACAGCAATGTAAGTAAACTGAACAAAGACGACTGTGAGTATGGTTGAAAGAGGAAGAGTGGGATCATGTGGGACACCAGAACAAAAGATGAAGGATAAAGACTGGGACTGTGTAACTCAGGGAAACCTAGGGTGCTCAATGATTGTAATAAAAGGTACAAATATGTTTTTACATGAAGTAGAACAAATGAATGTTAACCTTGCAAGGTGTTAAAAACAGAGTGGGATTGGGGGGAAAATATAATCAATGCAAACTAGGGAATATAATTAACAGAAACATTGTATTATGCTTCCTTTAATATAACAAAGGCAATATACCAAAGCTACATGAATATGGGGGGGGGGTAGGGGGGGTAGGGGAAGGGTATGGGACTCCTGGCATTGGTGATGTTGTCTGACTCTTTATTCTACTTTAGGTTAACGCTATCTTTCCTTTTGTTGCTTTCTAGCTGTCATGTTTTTTTGGTTGTTGTTTTTTTCTCTCTCTTTCTCTTTTTCTTTTGTCTCTCTGCCTTCTTTGACTCTTCCTCCTTCTTTGTGGAAGAAATGGAGATGTCCTTACATAGATATTGGCAATGGTGCTGAATACATAAATATGTGACTGTACAGGGAACCAATGAATGTTTAGTTAGGATGGAATGTATGGTGTGTGAACAAAACCATCTTAAAAGAAATGGGTTGATGAAGAAACCTTGAGGACACTATATTGAGTGAGAAAAGACATATAAAGGCAAATATTGCAGGGTCTTACGAAAGGAACTAACAATAATATGTAAACTCTTAGACATGAAATATAAGTTACCAGGAAATAGAATGAGGCTAAAGAATGGGGAGTGGTTGCTTATTATGAGCAGAATGTTCAACTAGGGTGAACTTAAATGTTTGGAAATAGATAAGGGTGATGGCAGCATGTTGTGAGAATAACTAATGGTGCTGAAAGGTGTGTGAAGGTGGTGGAAAGGGTAAGCTCAGAGTCATGTATGTCACCAGAAGGAAAGCTAGAAGTTAAAAGATGGGAATGTATAAAACAGTGAATGATGTGGTGAACAATGTCCATGATTAACTACACAAATATTAGAAATCCCTCTCACGAACTAAAATAAATGTATGATCCTATAACTAGAAGTTAATAATAGACAGCCATACTGGGAAAATACATACTTATTGCAAACTATATACTACAGTTAGTAGTATTTTAACATTCTTTCATCAACAGTAACAAATGTACTATACCAAAACTATGAATCAATAATGGAGGGGGGGTGGGGAAGGATTTGAGTTTCCTTTTTTCGTCTTTCTTTTCTGGAGTAATGAAAGTGTTCTAAAAATTGAAAAAAAAAATTAACTGTGGTTATGGATGCACAGCTGTGTGATGGTACCATGGGCAACTGATTGTACACTTTGCATCTTTGGATAGTTGTATGGTATATGAACAATCTCAATAAAATATATATATATAAACTCCCCCATCCAAAAAAATGCTATTCATGTACAAATAATGCAAATGCACCTTCAATATTTTCTACCCTTTCTCTTTTCTCCACTATTTCCTCTTCTACTATAGCTGAGATTATAAACCTACATTACTACAATCAAGGAAAACCAGCCAACATTGCAGCAGAGCTAAGAGAAAGAGCCCAAATACAAAAAAATTTACTAGATTCTTCCTAATTAAAAAAAGAGACTTCAGTTTCTCAAGAAAAATTCTGAAAAGAAAGCTTTCTGAATAAATTTTACAACTGAAACTGGTTTTTTAAACTGCAGTTAAGACAAAAAAGCATAAGACAAATAGGCATATGTGAAGAAATATTTGACCAAAAAAAGTTTCATTCTGAAAATTCTATTGAATATTTTAAATGAATCTACAATAAAAGGCATTGGATAATCTTTTAAGTTACCCTGTGAGTTTCATAAAACAACTACAGAACAATATTATAAAATATAATATTATATAAAGTTTAAACAAAGAAAAAATCATTCAATAATTGTAGCACAATGATTAAAGTTTTTACATACAGTACTAAGGAAAGCAAGTGTTTAAGAGTCATACTTGAGTTTCAACTCCTACTAATTACTGCTGTTTTTCTTATATCATAATGGAGAGACTACTGCTCACCTCAGATGATGGTTCTAAAGAAAGTACCCAGCATAAACCATAAACATAGATACATATCAGGTGTTTAATGAAAATTATTTCTTTTTCTCCTAATCATTTTCTATTTGCTTGCATAATTTTCCCAGTGGCCATTATGATGTGCTTAAACTTGAATCTTGCTTTCTTTCTTCATTTCAGTATTATAAGCATTTCTCCATTATTTTTAATTTATTATGCAGAAAATTCCCCTACTGTGACATTTAGATAGTTTCAAATTTTCAGCATATTTTCACACAGGTGATTTTTTTCTTCTGGATCATTTCCTCTGATTTATTTCCTAAGATTGTGACTGTGGTTTCAAAGGACATCAAACTCATATGGCTTTTTTTTTTTTTTTTGATATATACTACCACTATGCTTTTGACTAGGTATGTACAAAGTCAATTACATAAAAAGTATCTTCTGTGTTAGTTATAATTTATCATTATTTCTACTTTTTACTTTATGTTTCCCAAAAGCTTCGAGTATTATTTCACAATTATTTCAGAAAAAGGGTTTTGGTATAATAGCTGGTATTAAAAATAAGATAAAGTTGAGCACTGCTTTGGAAGACAAAACAATTTTTTCTGCAGCTGCAGCCTTCAGAAAGAAAATCAAAATACTTTGGACGGAGACTAGATTTAAGTAAGGAAGCAGATAAGAGCATTTTCAAATGTCTTGCTGGATTCTGAAGTGCTGTGATTTAAAGTAATCATGGAAAGACCAAAGCTATATAACCATGTGTACTTGCGAAAGAGAGAAATAGCCCTATGTAACACCCCTATTGGGGACTGAATCATGTCCCCCACAAAAGGCATGTTCAGGTCCCAACCCCTGGTCCTGTGAATGTGAAACCATTTGTAAATAGGACCTTTGAAGATGCTATTAGTTAAGGTGTCCCCTAACTGAATGAGGGTGGGCCTTAATCCAATATGCCTGAAGTTCTGACAAGGAAAGGAAATTGGACACAAAAAGAAAAGCCACTGGAGAAACAAGAAGCTGAAGTCAATAGAGCCTGGAAGAGAAAAGAGAAGACACTGTCATGTGTGTTGCCACATGACAGAAAAGTTAAGGAACCACAAAGATTGCCAGAAGATATGGACACTGGGAGAAAGCAAGCCTTCTAGCCTCAGAAACCATGAACCAAAAAATTTCTGTTGTTAACCCAACCTATTGTATGGTATTTGTTTTAGCAGCTAGGAAACTAAAACACACCCAAAGTCCATGCAAACTCCCATTTATTAAGTAAAGCTAAGTATGTTAATACATGATTATGTAATGCTTTTACTCTCAAAGTTTAAATATATGCCACAACTATTACAAGGTGGGAATTAACAGTAATCACAAGTGCTTACAGAATAAAGAATAAAGTTTAGCTCGCCATTCAGGTCCTCCACCTCTTTATTTTCAAATCTTTCCTTCTTACAGCATCACTAATTTCACAGTGTCTAAAATGCCCTCCCCTCACCCCCATCATTTCTCACATTTTAAATATACTTGCAGATGAGTTCAAATATAATCTCCTTCACTAGGGTTTTCTCTGAATCTCCAAACTGGAAGCAACATTGCTTCTGAACTCATAAATGTACTTCCCTTGTGCCTCTCATATGGCATCCAACTTTCTACTTTGTGCTATAATTATTATATATGCCTTATTTTCCCCCAAAGATAAGATCCTTAAGGTTGCATCCATGCTTGTTTCTCCCAAAGCACCTGCCATGAATATGTCAGTAGTCATCAAATATTCTTGAATTCATAAATGAATTAAAAGGATATACCAAGTGTATAGAGATGAGTCTTCCTGTCTGTAAAGAACTTTTTAAGGTCTACATCTGGTGGTTTGGCATGTTTCTCTTCAAAAACGCCAGTTTTAGGATGTTTATGTCTGAAGATAAAATGAAGTTTATAATCTTCTCCACATTTATCTGGTCCAAACATAATGGTATAGGATGTTTTATCATAAAAGTTTTCCTTCAAAGAGAGAGGAGTGTTGGAATTAGTCAAGGCTCACAGAGTATTTAATTAATTTCTCTATTCCATTCATTTGGGTAGAGCTTACAAAATATATTAAATTCTAACTCACCAAAGAATTGTTTGACACAAGTGACAAAGGATATGGAAAAAATTACAAATTTTGTCTCAAAAGTGTTAGATACTTTTTTAAAAAGCACATGCTACTTTCTGTTCCTAAAGATGCAGCAGAGAAACCAAAGTTACCCTAGCAACATCATAATAAGTGTTAATTACTTTATATAAATGTTATATTTTTAAAAAAAAATCATTAGAGGAAAGTGTACTTACAACATTAAAGCTAAAATGATTTTCCATTATTACTATTCAAGAACACCAGAAGTGGACCCTTCTGATAAAAGAATAAAGAGAGATAAAAACAGAAAAAAAGACAGAGATATACTATCTGTCCAACAACTAGTTACTTCTCTTTGTTTGGCATGGCATGGTAGTTAACAGCATGGGATCTGGAGTAAGACATCTTGGTTCAATTCTATAATTATCACTTTCACCAATGGTATGTGGCCCTGAGCACATATCTTAACCTCTCTGCAGCTCCATCTCTGAAGTGTGGAGATTATAATAGTACCTACCTTGTAAGGTTTTGCTGTGGATTAACTGAGTTCATCAGATAAAGAACTGAGAAAAATACCTGCTGTTCACTTCAGGTGATCACCACCTTACAATATCTAAAACAAGAACTCCATCATATACACTTCTGATAGCCTTTCCTTTATCTGATCCTAATAATAGCACATGAAACCCTTGATTAATGTTTCATATTCTATATCCTACATAGACACACATTCTGACAAATATTTTCTTGATGTCTCAAATTATCTTATTTCTGTTATATGCAGAAACCCTGACAGAACCTTCTGTAGAAGAATGTTATTGGAAAGGTCCCCAACCTTCAAATAGTCCTAATACAAATCTCAGATGCATAAAGCTACTCAATCATGAAAAATATTTATTATATTTTCTGTCTCCTATGATTTGCCAACCCCTGAACTGGCCACACTTTTTTTATTTGGCCATTTCATTTCACTGTTCTGCTATGTTATCTTACTTCTCTGAACACACTTATGATTCTTATTTTGAAAAGAATGTAACTCTAACCTAATCTTTTAATGGCATTTATAAACACCACGTTATAGCTTAAATTTACAGATGTGGTAAACTTTTTTATATTGCTAAAGACTACAAAACTGATGCCATCAGGCAAAACACTTTTATAAGAAACTTTGATTGTTTCTTGTAAAAAACTATATATACTCATACTGGCAAAAGAATGACTTTCAAAGATTTTTTTGAATTTCACTTGAAAATAAAATTTTCAGTTTCATTGCTCTATAAAAATACTTAATAACTTTAAAAAGTCTTTTTTTAAATATTAAAATTTCATACCAGATTCAAATCATCAGTGTCTGCTAGGAGTTTAATGTATGCACCTCCACAATCAATACCATCTTGAAAATTTACTTCATATCTAAATGAAGGGAAAAAGAACCATACTGCTGATAAATAAAAATTACTCATTGCTCTTTAAAATGTAATGTATTACTCTTAGTTCATTTATACATAAATTTTTTATATTACCACTAAGCTCACATAAATTGTACCTACAATATCTAGGACATAAGTGGAAATGCTTACCTACTACTGCAATCCAATGTACACCATCAAAATATTAAAAGTGGAATGATTATAATCAGCTATAGAAAACCCAATTAATTTGTTGAAAAAATTTTTCTCCATTCAAACTGTTGAATTAGAACAGTATCTTTAGTAAGATACTTTCACTAAAACTACAATAGGAAAGTTCAAATTCAGATAAGGCAGGCATTATATATACTTTTTTAAACTGAAAAACAAACAAACAAACAAAATAAATCCAAGCCGAGGCCCATTAGGACCATACCTACACAACAGATTTATAATAAATCACTAATGATTTTGGATAGCTAGTTCACTACCAATTTGTCCTTTAGTTCAACTATACCTAAACCATGTTTGAACATTAGGTATAGTTGTACATTCAATTAAATCATTCCAGCAAAGAGATTTCACTATCTCAATAAATAACCTGGTTTCACAGACTTTAACTGCCAGGAGGTATAGCAAATATGGTATAACAGATAAAAGAGTGAACTGAAATGAAAGTATTCTCATGGGTTGACCACACAGTATAATTCTCAGTAAAAGTTTATTTTAAAAAAGAAATAGTCTTTGCTTAGGCAATGAGGCACATGCCTATTGACCAGCATTTAGAAGGTATTTTTGGTAAATCTGATGAATAACATGCAACAAAAATCAATGAGGAAATGGTGGTTAGAGTGAAAAACAAATAAAAACCAAAAAGGTTATGATGTGGTTAAATGGATTAAAACAATAAAAAATGAAAACTGAGAAGTAACAGGAACTAGTGATAATTTTAATAGATGACTGCAGTTTAAAATGTTGCTGAAGACACTTCAGAGACAGGAAAGTGAAAAAAATGGGGATACAAAATTATAACAGTTTGAACCCAATTTGTGTATATATTTTGCATTGAAAAAACAACAGGAAAATAAAATAAAATTTTAAGTGATTCATCTCTGAGTTGCAGGATTATGGATGACTTTTTTCCTACTTTCTACTATGCTTTATTTCTCAAGCAGTCTATAACAGTAGTTACAGTACATACTTTGGAGCCATAAAGACCTGAGATTTGTCCTTGATTCTGTCACTTACTATAGTGACACCTAGAGTAGGGGCAAGTTATTTAAGCTCTCCTAAGTCTCCATTTGATCATCTATAAAATGGGGACATTGTCCATACCTATACCTCAAAGGATTAAAGAATATCATGAGAAATAAATGATCCAAATGTTATCTTCTGTTATGATCAGAAAAAAAGGTTTGATTTTTTCTTTTTTTAAATAAAAGTTGGAAGGCTTGTTTTGTTCAAAGTCTTATCAATATTCTTGTTTTAAGCAAGAGATGACAAAGTAATTTTTCATGGAACATATGCCTTTGAAGACAATAAAGTAGGAAAAATAGCACACATAGTGACTTAAAGGTAGATAGTCACTATTTTTAGGAAGAATAAAATAAAGAGACACAGCTTTATTACAGGTGATCTAAGGACAAAGGGTTCTGTTAAAAGGTAAGAACTAGAAATAAAAATTTTATAATTTTGTAAATTGTCTCTCTAAATGTCAATATAGCTTTGTTGTCCCACCTCCTATGCTTAGACTGAGTCACTTGGTCTGTTTCTCATACACTACAAACTTCCAGTTTTCAAATAATTAATTTGTGCCTAAGATAAATAATTCACAATAGATTACAGGATCAGTGATATGTATATCAGATAGCTGATGTCAAGTCAGGGGAGAACTGAGAAGTATGCAGAATAAATTTCATTAGAGTATCATTTCCCAAACTATTCCATGAAACAGTAATTATTGTTGGAGGGGAAAAAAACTTCTGTGGCCAAATGTGTTTGGGTAACACAGTATCAAAGTTAAAAACAGGTGTCTCAAAGCTGAACTTTAATAGGCTAATATACTTCCTATCTCTGACATTAGGATATTCTTAATTTCCAAAACATGTATATCCACACAACGTTTATTAACAGGTATACAATTTGGGAAAAGCAACTTTAGAGTTATCTCATAAATCCACAGTAATTATAGTGTCTGAAATAAAATCTCTTTCTTTTATTTAACCCATTCCTTTTTATAAATATTAAGAGAAAGAAGACATCACATTCCTCCTTTGAATTGCTTTCAAGCTTATGAATTACTGTTACTCAATTATTCTTGGGCCTCCTTTTCTTTGGGGAGGATTATCATTTCACAATTCCTTGAATAATTTTTTATACTTATTTTCCAACATTTGCTTCTAATCTTGCAAGCCATCATTTGCTCACTTGCCTAATAGTGATTTATACCAAAAATATTAAACACTTTATTTCATTCTGGAGAAGTTAAACTTCATGTTATTTTTCCCTTGCTCCTTAAATTATTTAAGCCATAAAGGATCAAAATAGAAAGTGATATTATATTCATCTAAGTCTCAACAGATTAATAAGATTACCGTCAGTCTTTCAAGAAACAAGAAAACAAACACAGAATAATGCTAAATGATACAAAGCCCAACTCTTAGTCCCAATAAGTACTTAAAACAATATTTTAATGCATTTAAATAATGGTCATATTCTTTTTGATACTACTCATGTGTTTTAAATTTACTGAAATGGCTTAATGTAGACTAAGCCAAAGCATCACAACTGAACAATTATGCTAAACATGCCAAACGCCATATTTTCAAAAATCTCTAAAATACAAGATGGTATTTTAGTTATACCATGTAGGAACATACTTGGCATGTTAACAAAAAAACCAAAGGGATTCTGGAGTGATACAGTTTACAGTTAATGACCAATCTTTCCATATGCCATAGTTAACTTTCAACAGCCTGAATTTCTGATTAAGTTGGAAAGTAACACTTAAACATTTCCTTTCTTGTTTTTAACTTGAATTTTATTGGTTGCTACTATGTTTGTGCTTAATTTTTAGATTTGTTTTAGTTTCATAGTGACATACATGAAATAAGTTTGAGGAATTTATGCCAGATTTTATGACATTACACATTTAAACAACATCGTAATAAAACTAGAGCTTATGTCAACATTCAGGTGGGGTGTCAGTGAAAATATGTGCCCTTTAAAAGAGTTCCATGCTTGAAAGACACTGATCTATAAAAATACTTCCTTTCAAAAATAAATTTGCTGACTTTGAATCTTATCCCTAGTTTAACAGCAATAGTACAGTTCCATTCTGAATATACTGAGATTAATATCTTAATAGCAAATAATTTTAACAAAAGAGTTAAAATTAAAATGGCAATTTTCATATGCATTATGTAGTTAATGGTAGCTAAATTTTATATAATACTGTATATATTATAAAATCACTCTTTTATAATTCACCTGTTTTTCATTCAAAAGTTTGGATGTGTGTATTTAAACAAGTCAGACTGAAAAGGAAAGTCTGGATTCTTTTTATATCCAAACAAACATTCAGAAACTAAATTATACAAAACTAAAACAAAATTATGGAAAATATTTCAGAAATGTAATAAAACTTACTGAACTATCAAAGGTTTATCAGCAAAAATAAAGGGTTTTGATAATGTAGCAGATATTGCATGATGCTTTGCTCTAGATTTCAAAACCAGTCCTCTGTCACCAGGTACTCGGTTTTCTTTCAATTCTTCTATTTCCCATCTTCCTAAAATACAAAGATATAGTAATGCAAATTAACCTACCATAGGAAACACTGACTGAAGAATTATTTAACAGCAATGGTGAACAATAATTTTTTTCCCATGAAGGCTGATTCAAGAAAAATGAAATGAATTTTTAAATCAGTAAATAATATATCTGCATCTGCATGCATGATTATTTTTTCTTTTTCCTATCAGAAAAGGGTTTTATTAGCTATAAGTGTGGAAACCAATAACAGCAAGCGCTATAGTATCTGATTGAGGTCCTTCTAAAGGTGGTTTATCTTGGTTTTCTCTTAGAGGCTTTTTAATGAATGGAATTACAAAGCACGGTTTGTCTCATAGGGTCTCTCAACATTGTATTTTTAATGAGTTATTTTAAAATCGCATGAGACAAAGAGCACCCTTAACACAAATTGTTAATTGTTAACACAAATTGAACTGTCAGCTTCAGTCTATTTATTTGGAAATACATGGCATTTATCAGCTACTTTTCCTACTTTGCAGCACCACTGTAGAGATTTAAATTTTATTTTGAAAACTGTATGCCCAATTCACACAAACTACAAACATCCTTTCCAGATTAAGCCAATCAGCTCTTAGGACTTTGGGCCAGGAGAGGAGAAAAGCCCTGGATAATTATTACTAAGCTATAACATGGCAGTGCGGAGGGAGGCTCTTTCTGGGCTGGAGCCTCTCACGTTTAAGACCAGGAGCTCCTGAAATTAGAGCATGAGCTGCATACAATGCAAAGCTAGGTGGGCTACATGTAGCCCAAATATGGTGTGTTAGACTTTACTCTTTTTAAGAGCAGAAAATAACCAACTTATATTAATTTGTATAAAATCTAGTTTTGAAATTACAGGTACTGTCTGTATCAAGAAAACTCAATTTGGTAAAAACTGGATTTTTTCCAGTATTCTACCAACTCAAAATATTTATTAACAGGTACTTTTGAATCAACAAATATTCTTTATATTACTCCTCCATCCCCTACTCCCCAAAAAACAACAATGCAAGAACCTGAATAACTTCATTAAGTCAGAGAAGGGTTTTTTTTTGGGGGGGAGGGGGTGTCTATCATTATGCACACTTTATTGGGCTTTTAAAAATGCATGTTTTGAAGTTCCAGATATCTCCCTGCCTCCCCCCACCCCTGGGTTATACTATCCTTTTCTAAAAAGATGAATTTATTTTGTTTCTTTTTCCTACATAAATGTTGAATTATATTATCACTATTAACCTGTGGTTTGACAAAAAAAAAAAAAAAAAGGTCTTCTTTCAAGAAATAACAACTTTATCTTGTGGATTTTCAGGATATTGATAGTAAAGGACTTTGAAAACTATGTTGTCTTTTTTGCAATTATTACATACATTTATCAGCTATGAAAAAAGTTCATCCATCACTTTAATTTCAGAAAACCTGAGTAAAGGTAATTATCCCTCATTGACAAAAGGTTTCCTGACTTCAAACCATAACTTTCTACTCAGCAGATGATTTACTTATTACTCCCAAATTCTGGATAATTACAAGGTAATATAAAATTTAAATCAAATTTCAGAAAGAATTCATCTATCAATTTCCAAATAAAACCCATATGGTTTTACAAAATATCCTGAAAGTTGGTCACTTAAAAAATTTATATTCGTAATGCAACATCTATACTTTTATTAATGACAGACTGAAAAATGTAAACAATTTCCCCCTAAATGCAGTACCCATACTCCAGTAAATGTTTCATATCAGATTTGCTTACCCAGAAAAACTAAGAATGAATTTTACTCAGGTGGTACGTGACAGAAGCACTCACTCTTGCCAAAAACCTGATAGTTCTCTCAACTAACCACTATATATAGGATCCTGCTAATATCATTATCCAAAACATCACTTACAGAATCTGGAAATTTAATAGTTTCCACTTTTCAAACTTGCTCTCAAGGTACTGAAAAAAGCCAGCCAGAAAGCACAGCTAAATCTAATATGCTAGAAAATTATTTACTTGTATATCTGTGTATAAGTAGATGAAAGACCAAACTTGGGTCCTGAGAAGATGTCTGTTTCCTGTTTGTTTGATTCTTAATCTTAAGCTGAAGGGAAAACTCATTTATAAGCTAAAAGCCATTTTTGTTTAACAAGAAACACAGACTTAATTTCACCTTTAAGATAAACCATACCTTAATTTTAGGGAAACTATGTCAATGAGTTCTTCTAAAATACAAATGTAAAGCAAATAAATACATAGTGCTCTTGGAAAAAAAAACTATAAAGTAACCTAAACATAGATGTTTTAAAGTCAAGAATTCTGCTTGATAATACATATTTTCTTGGGTATATTTTAAGCAGCATTACATCCCTTCAGACTTGAGGCTTCTTTGGGGGAAACTATTGGCTTCTCTAAACAGACTTAGATTGAATGCAGTGTTGCTTGTTCCGTGTGTGTGTATATACCATACATATTTGGTAGTGTTCTTTTTGAAATATGAAAGCACAGGGATTTTCTGGGATGGAGAAAGACATGCAGGCATGACCTTTATCTCCTACTAAAACAGAAACTATGAAGATGAACTAGGTGGTTGACAGCCTACACATGCTATTATCTGTTTTGCTATGTTGTTGTTCTGATGTAACCACCTGCTGGGGTCTGTGGGTAAGGTCACATCCCACATGAGGGGTCCTATGGGAAAGAGGAAATTCCCTCTATCAGCCATCGGAGAAGAGACAAATCTTGCTTCGGGAGCTAACAACTGAAGAGGCTGGGTTTAATTAGAAGGAGGAAAAAATTATTCTGCCATACTGCAGGGAAATCCTGTTAGGAAGAAAAGATAACTGTTGCATATAGGACAATTCTTTCTGTAGCTAAGCCTGAAGATACTCTGTCAGAGACCCCATGACATTGGCTGTAGACCTGGAAAGGTAGGTTCCAAAAGTAGCCACATATCTTGGAGCTCTCATAAATTATTCTTGTATTTATCTTTGATAGTTCCCAAACCACAATGAGAAACCTGTCAGGAGTTATAGTCTAAGTGTGCTCTTGAGATGAAACAGTCCAGTAGAGAATAGCAATCTGGAAATGCAGGAGACTAACTGCAGTGGAGTGAAAATTCAGTTGTGCAGAATTAGAAAACTGGATGGTGACTTAAGTGTGAACTGCCCAGAGATTCCACAAATGCTAGAAAGGAAACAAGATAAAAGACTGTACATTCCATGGCAAGGCAGGATAGGGACTCAGGCCAAATACAATTCAATGGAAATATAACCTCAGAAACTTGTCAATTCTAAGTCATACTGGTTATTTTTAATATTTAAGTAAATATTTTACCATCATATATAGAAATCTCAGCATCTGTATCATCTTTCTTTGCCTTTGATAAGACCCACCTGTAAATAAAGTTGAAATCAAATGTATGTCATTAAAAACAAAATACAATATACAATAGATACAATGTATATTAGAAACACAACAAAAGATTTAACACAATTTTCACTAAACAATGAATTACTTAGAGACTAAATAAGGATGCCTATATATAATTCTTCAAGGTGTTAAATCAGATTTGGAATCTACATTTTACCAGTGGTATGATCAAAGATAAGGCATACTAAATCTCACCTGTAAAATGAAGATAAAGGTTAATACTTACCTACCAACTTAGGATGGTGTTGGGCACACAGAAGTCAATAAATATTAACTTTTATTATTTTTACCAATAATTAGGAAGGAATAGTAACTCAAATTTGTCAACTGAAATTAGATTGGTAATATTTGTCCTAGAGAATGAAGAAATGTTATACATTTTCTCCTTTCATTCACAGCTCATTTGTATATTTTCCTTGTATTAATGAACAGATACTCAAATTACACATTTCTATCAATAACAAAAATGGTGTTAAGGTACTGGTTTACACTGTCAACTAATAAAGCACTTTAAATTTTTTTATGGTTCTGTAGTAGAGGCACTTTTCATAGGCTGATAAACAATAACTTCAGAAAAGCTAATCAAATAAAGGAAAACATTCTCTCGAATGAATACTCACCCAGCTAATCTTCCACTATCAAAGGTTTCTATAAAATACACTTCTCCTTTAGGGTGAGGTGTCTTATATTTAATCTAGAAAATATATTTTAAAAAATCAAAAGTTATTTATCTTCACAAATATTTTAGATAAATACTCTCACTGGTTAAGAATCTAGCATGCAATGCACTTATATGTAATATAGATATGAGGTGACATGGTCTCTGACCTCAAAACTTTGTATCCTAGTGGTGACAAGATATAAGAGGACATAATAAATACAATGATAGCAAAAATACTTATGCCCAAATGGAAGACACACTGACTTCTGCTAACACAGGAGGAATGGGATGAAGTAATTAGAGAAGGACTTATGACATATTTGACCTGGCCTTGAAGGGATTCCAATAAGTAACAATATTTGGATATAAAAATCATTAGAATTGAAGGAGATACCATGATCAAAAGCAAATAAGATGAGCACCCAATTTCAAAACTTACTACAAAGCTACAGTAAGCAAAACACTGTGGTGCTGGCATAAAGATAGTTATAAAAACCAATGCAATAAAATTAAGAGTCCAAAAAATAAACCCATTCACCTACAGCCAACTGATCTTTGATAAGAGTGCCAAGTCCACTCAACGGAGAAAGAACAGTCTCTTCAACATAATGTGTCGGGAAAACCAAATTTCCATATGCAAAAGAAGGACCACACCATACACAAAAATTACCTGGAAATGGATCAAGGACCTAAACGTAAGAGCTATAACAATAAAACTCTTAGAAGATAACAGAGGAGAAGATAACATAGGGATTTGGCAATGGATTTTTAGATATACTAAAAGCAGGAATAACAAAAAAAAAATTAGAAAATTGGACTTCATAAAAAATAAAACTCTTATGCATCAAAAGACATTATTATGAAAGTGAAAAGACAATCCCAAGAATGGGAGAAAATATTTGAAAACCATATATTTGAAAAGGGTTTAATATCTGAATATATAAAGAACTCCTACTACTCAACAAGAAATAGACAATCCAATTAAAAATAGGCAAAAGACTTGAATATACATTTCTCCAAAGATATAAAAATGACCAATAAGCACATGAAAAGATGCTCAATACCCTTAGTCATTAGAGAATGCAAATCAAAACCACAATGAGCTACTTCATACCCACAAGAATTGCTATTTTTAAAAAAAGGAAAATAACAAGTGTTGGTGAGGGTGTGGAGAAATTAGAACACTTGCACATTGTTGTTGGGAGTGAAAATGGTTGAGCTGCTATGGGAAATAATTTGGCAGTTCCTCAAAAAGCTAAATATAGAATTAGCATTTGACCAGCAATTCCGTATACTCAAAGGAATTGAAAACAGGGACTCAAACAGATACTCAAATACTATTCATAGCAGAATGATTCACAATAGCCAAAAGGTAGAAACAACCCAAGAGCCCAACAATAGACGAATGGATAAACAAAATGTGGATACACATGGACTCTTATTAGACTGTAAAAAGGAACGTAGTTCTGATACATGCTACAACATACATGAACCTTGAAAACAACATGCTGAGTGAAGTAAGCCAGACATATAAGGACAAACATTATATGTTTCCACTCATATGAAATATCTAGAACAAGCAAATTATTAGAGAGAGAAGTATAGACTAGAGGTTTGCCAAGCGGCTAAGAGGAGGGAGGAATGGGACGCTATTGCTTAAGGGGTAATGTTTGGGGAGATGAAAAAGTTTTGGTAATGAATAGTGGTGATAGTAGTGCAATTTTGTAAATGTAAATAAAGCCACTGAATTGTACACTTAAAAATGGTTAAAATGGTGACTTTTCTTATATATATGCTACCACAAAAAGCACATATAATGAAAAACTTAAGGGTTTTACTTTAAATGTAACTCTTAAGTTTTGCTGTTAGATGACTATAAGATGATGATATCTGAGACTAAGAACCCAAAGAAGAAAAAAGTTTGATGGCAAAAAGAAAGAGATGGTATTTTGGACCACAAATAAAACTTCTGTCTGCCATTTGGATGCAGCAGGAGCAGCAAACATTTTTTGAGCACTTCTTATTTGCAAATCACTGTTATAAGTGCTAAGGTAAATGAAGGTGGTGGTGGTGATACAGCAGTTCCTTCAATCCCCACAATACTTCCATGAGGAGAATACCAGTAACCTACCCATTTTACATATGATGAAACTGTGGTACAGCGGCAAAGGAACTTGCCCATTGTAATACAATTAGATAATTTTTGGACTTAGATATGAACCCAGACTGTCTGCCTCCAAAGCTTATAAACTTAACCACTACACAAAAACTTGTTCCACATAATACTGATCAACAAGATAATTGGAAAGATAATTTATTGCCAAAGAATTTGAATTGATGAATGAATAAAATGTTGCATTAAGGTAATGTAATAGATCAGTCTGGGTCCTTCCTGAATCAGTCTTTTGTGATTTAATCTGTATGATTAATTACGAGCTTTTCCCTTTCATCCTTTAGGGAGAGGATGCTGTGCCAGTTTGAATGTATTGTGTCCCCCAAATGCCATTATCTTTGATATAGTCTTGTGGGGCAGATGTTTTGGTGCTGATTAGATTTGTGTGGAATGTGCCCCACCCAGCTGTGGGTGAGGACTCTGATGAGATATTCCCATGGAGGCGTGGCCCCACCCATTCAGGGTGGGCCTTGATTAGTGGAGACATATAAATGAGCTGACTCAAAGAGAAGGAACTCAGTACAGCTGTGAGTGACGTTTTGAAGAGGAGCAAGCTTGCTAGAGAGGAACGTCCTGGGAGAAAGCCATTTTGAAACCAGAACTTCGGAGCAGACGCCAGCCACGTGCCTTCCCAGCTAACAGAGGTTTTCCGGACGCCATTGGCCATCCTCCAGTGAAGGTACCCGATTACTGATGTTTTACCTTGGGCACTATACGGCCTTAAGATTGTAACTGTGTAGCCAAATAAACCCCCTTTTTATAAAAACCAATCCATCTCTGGTGTTTTGCAGTCTGCAGCATTAGCAAACTAGAACAGATGCAGAAGTACTTTTCCTATTCTCATCGCCTTTGATAAGATATTTTTTCTGTTTCTTTAAGGGAAGAAACCAACAATTGAACAAAATTTCACGTAATTGCTGATAAGGTCAAGATTCAGCTACCAAAATTGCCACTCTTCTATGAAGTTTACTGAATTACAACTTTACTGTTCTCTGTATTTTTAAGGATTGGTAAATTGGGCAGTGGTGTCACAAGAAGCAACCTTCAGTGAGACCATCTCTAAAATCAACTGCACCTGTATTCTGCCATTTCCCTTTCTTTATACTTTATTTGTACTTTATCATGTACAGATTATTTATGCTCTAAAATTAGGGGCATAAAAAATCATTCCGCTTCTTATCATCTTCTCAAATTATCACCAAATAAAGAGTGGTTAAGTGCTGCCAATTTCTCTGAGGTACTACCCTCCAAAGACCCCTGTACTAGCTATATCTAACTCAGTCATTAGTACTTTGAGTACTTACTTTCTGTAGATCACAGAACTAGGTATTAAATGAAATATGTTCGTGCTGAGCTTAAAATTTAACAGGGGAAACAGAATATTTACCTGAAACAACTGAACAACACTTGCATTGGCAAATACAAAACTCTAAAAGGAAGTGAGGCAAAAAAATCTATAAAACTGTATAATATACCACTGATCATTTAAATAGTAGCTAACACAATACAATTAATGCTTTCTCACCATCAAAAATATTTCAGATTATCACAATATTTGATATGAATATTCCTCAATGAGAAAGCTCTTATGGCATTCTCTAGGTGTACAAAAATCTCTATTACTCACCATTTCAAAACACATGCTAATAACGCAAACATAAGCATGGGTCAGCCTTATTAAGTGCATATCTCATTGTCACTTCCCTTTCTATTCATATTCCTTGTTAGCATTTTCTTTTCTCAGAGAAGTAAAGAAAAGAGACTACTTACTTTCCTTCTGGGAAAACTGTAATTTAAATTACCTTTTCTTTTATCTGAAAAGGTCTGGGAATGTCAGAAATAGGATTGAAAACCTTTCTTTAGCTAAAGTACTTAGTTATCTTTAACCAGTGACAAACTTCTATTCTGTTAGTAAAAGCCTCCTGCGTATTTGGTAATAAAACTGTGCTGACAGGTGCCATGCCCCAAATAAGAATTTCTGTAGTACATGGACAATCTAAAATATACAGCAACACAATAACTGAAAAACAGCAATGTTTTTCTATCTACTTAGAAAATGAAAAAAAATTAGAATTCAAATAAATCTTAAGAGATAAGTCATTCTTATGTATCATGTAAAGGAATAATTTATAACTCATTTCTCAATAACCGTACCTCTGAGGTAAGTTCATCTTCATTAACATCAACCTCTTCTGAGTTTTCATCAAAGTCTTCCATCTGAACACCATCATCCATAATTTCAGCATTAACTGAGGTGAGTAGAAGACACAACCACAGCCAAAAGCCGTGAACATGCATACTGATTATCTGTGGAGTTAAAAGTAATAAGTGAAAATAAAATAAAGTTGTGATAATTACATTTAAATGTACTTACAAAGAAATAATTTATCCTTAATACCTTCTGTATTCTAGTGTGGCTTTTAAAGCAAATCATTAGCAAGAACAAATTGAAATTATGCTTTGAACAAAAATACAAACTTCAAATCTCATAGGAAACAGATGCTAAAGCTGTAGGCCTTCCTCCAAAAACAAAGAATCAACGCAATCACATCTAAAGATATAGATAACAGTGATTTTCAAGCTCAAATAATTTAAAAGAAAGAAAGAACTCTCATGGTTTCTAAATGTCGACTTAAATTATTTTTATTATGCTGTTGCTTAAGTACAAACATACAAAGATAAATTTCATAACTATAAAACAAAAATGTCTTTATATATAAATAACAACAAAACTAAAGAAAAAAACTTTCAAATTTAATTTAAGTGTTTTTCTGAAATTAAATCACTGCTAAAGGGAACTTTGAGTATATACTTATGCTGGTTTGAATCTATTGTGCACCCCAAAAAAGCCTACGGTCTCTTAATCCAATCTTGTGGGGGCAGAACTATTGTTGAGTGGGACCTTTTGATTAGGTTGTTTCCCTGGAGAGGTGACCCCGCCCATTCAAGGTGGGTCTTAATCCCCTTGCTAGAGTCCTTTATGAGGGGATAAAAGACAGAGGAAACTGAAAGAGCTCAGAGACATTCTGAAGAAAGCCATGGAAACCAGAAGCTGAGCCCAGCAGAGAAGGGCCAGCAGATGTCGCCATGTTCCTTCCCATGCGACAGAGGAATGATGGATGCCAACAGCACTACCTCCGAGAAGATATCCTCTTGTTGATGCCTTAATTTGGACATTTTCATGGTCTTAGAATTATAACTTGTAACTTAATAAATCCCCATTGTTAAAAGCCAATCCATTTACAGTATACTGCATTCTGGCAGCCTCAACAAATTGAAACAATACTCCTCTATGTAAAGAATTTGGAAATCATAACTCCCATGATTACTACTAGAAAAAGCTGAAAAACTGAAAACCCATAACTCTTCTTAGAGCCATCACAGATTTGAGGTCACAGAGCAAACTTCTGCTCCAAAAATTGGATAAACGGCAGATACAAAGAAACACAGCTTCTCTGGAGCAGAAACCTCTGCTGGAGCTAGATTCCAATAAGAATACTTAAAGAGTAATTGACATTGCTGGAGACTGAGAGCTAGACTGAGATATAAAACCTGCTAGAGGGGGAACTTCCGGGGAAGATGGCAGATTAGGGAGCTTCAGGACTCAGTCTTTCCACCAAAACAACTATTAAACAGGCAGGAACTATCTGAAACAACTATTTGGAAACTCCAGAGACCAAAGGAATGCTATACAGTATCCAGGGAAGTGTGGAGGAAAGGCTGAAAAATTATGGTAAAGAACTCTAACTCTAACTTGCTCTCTCTGTGTGATGGCTACCGGCACACATTCCCAAATCTAGCACTAGACCGCCGAAGGCTCCAGTCTCTGGCTAGGTGATGGTGAAAGAAAAGGACTTAAAATCCTCTTTCCCAAGAAGAGAGGTAGGCACAGCTGATCACTGATCACAGCTTTTGATTAGCTAATTCAGATCACTGGACCGTGGCTCTGAGTGCAGCTATTGTTGAACCTGCTCCAGACAAAGGCAGGCAGAGCCATTGTTTCAAACCTTCCCTGTCAGGCGTGGAGGTAGTAGACATTTTCAGGGCTGCAGGAGAGAGTCAGCTGAATAGTTACATCACTAGGATGCCAGAAGAGCTCAGCTTTGGGGAGCCATCACAGAAGCTTTGGGCACACTTCCTGATCTCTTCCCCAGGATACTTTGGAGATGCTTTATGCCCCCTTCATGGGTCCCTGGCCCTGTCTGGCTGGGAAAGACTGACTTGGGAAAGTCCTCTCCAAGGTGACCCTCCTCCCAGAAATTGTCCTCCAGGCAAAAGCAGTGTGAGACAATGAAAGGAGTATAAAAAACTATAGAGGTAGACAGTCTGGGACAATGGCCTGCTGCTTAAACACTTGGGAGAGGGAAGTCTGTCTACTGGGAAACAGAGGGGCAACCAAACTCCTATGAACAGGGCAACTCCAAAACAACTAACCAGCAAAAGCCCAGAATAAGACAAAGGTCCAGAAAGACAGGGAAAACCCTGCACACTGCATTTACCATGAGCAGACCTTCCTGATAGGAGGGCTGAAGCTCAAGAAAATTTCTGTCTTATCAACAGCTGGTTACAAAACCAATGAACAGAAAACCCAAGGTGTAAATCCCAGAGTTAACATTAAAAAATATTAAAATGTACAGTGTGCAACAAAAGAATACTAGACAAATAAAGAAACAGGAAATGATGGCCCATCCAAAGGAAGAGGATAAAAATACAGAAAACATCAATGAAGAAGATGAGCATGTGAACATACCAAACAAAGCCTTTTAAAAAGTGGCCTTAAAAATACTCAAAGAGACGAAGGAAAGTATGGAGAAAGAAGTAAAAGATATCAGGAAAACAATGAATGAACAATATGAGAGTCTAAGTAAAGAGACAGAAATTTAAAAAGGATCCAAACAGAAATACTGAAGTTGAAGACCACAATAACTGAAATGAAAAATGCCCAGGAGGGTTAGAGGATCACATTGGAGCTGGCAAAAGAAATAATCAGTGTACCTGAAGACATCTGAAATGAGTCAGGCAAAGAACAGGAGGACCCTTACATCACACCATATATAAAAATCAACTCAAAATGGATCAAAGACCTTAATTTAAGAGCTGGAAATTAAAAAAAACATCAAAAAACAAACAAACAAACAAAAAAAAACACAGGGAAGCATCTTCAGAACCTTGTGTTAAGCAAAATAGATAAACGGGACTTCACCAAAATTAAAAACATTTGTTCCTCAAAGGACTTTATCATTAAAGTAAAATGACAACCTACACAATGGGAGAATATATTTGAAAACCACATATCCAATAAAGAATTAATATCCAGTATATATAAAGAAATCCTTCAAAGTAACAATAAGACATCCCAATTAAAAAATGGGTAAAAGTCTTGAACAGACATCTCTTCCAAGAAGATACGCCAATGGCCAGAAAGCATATGAAAAGATGCTCAACATCATTAGCCACCAGGGAAATGAAAATCAAAACCAAAATGAGATACCATTTCACATCCATTAGAATGGCTGCTATTAGAAAAATGGAAAATAAGTGATGGAGAGGATGTGGAGAAATAAGAACAATCATTCATTTCTGGTGGCAATATAAAATGGTGCAGCCATTCTGGAAGATAGTTTGGTAGTTCATCAGAAAGCTAAGTATAGAACTATCTTACTACTAGGTATATATCCAAAATAATTGAAAGCAGGGACTTGAATAGATATTTGCACACGTCTTCATAGTGGCATTTTTCACAATTGCCCAAAGATGGAAGCAACCCAAGTGTCCATCAACCAATGAATGGATAAATGTGGTATACACATAAACACACACATATATATACATATACACACACAATGAAATATTATTCAGCTGTAAAAAGGAATGAAATACTGATACATGAGACAACATGGATGAACCATGAAGACATAATGCTAAGTTTAATGTCAGATACAAAAAAACAAATATTGTATGGTGTCAATCTTTTGAAATAATTAGAATAAACAAACTGATAAGAGTCAGAATCTCGAATACAGGTTATCAGGGTTTGGGGTGGGGATTGGGAATGGGAATTAAGGCTTCAAATATGCAGCATTCCTATTTGGAATAATGGAAATATTTTGGTATTAGATGGTGGTGATGGTAGTACAACATTGTGAATGCAATTAACAGCACTGAAAAATATATCTGAATATGATTAAAAGTGGAAATTTTAGATTGTATAAATTGTAACAGAATAAAATTAAAAAAAAAAAATCCATGGAACTACACTATACAAACTGTGAACCTTAATTTAAACCATGGACTTTAATTAATAGAACAATTATAAAAATGTGCTATCTTCAGTTTTAACAAATCAATGCAAGGTGTTGGTGGTGGGGTGGTATATGAGAATCCTTCTATTTTATGCATAATTGTTCTGTAAACCCACAACTTCTCTAATGAAGAAAAAATTAGAAATAAAATTTTTAAAAAAAGAATAACTAAAACCTCCTGGAAGCCTAGCCTTGGCCCAGGGGAAGGGAAAAGGAAATGGTAGGGGGGTGGGGGGTGGGAAAGAAGGATGGGGGAAGGGGAAAACTAAACATTTTGAAATACACCCCGAGTCATCTATTCTCTTTAGCTATATTCCCAGAGCGTAACTCACCTGGGGAAGAGAAATACCTAACTCCAGCCCCTCTTTCCTTTCCGTCTCACCTAAGAGGTGAACACAAAAATGAGAAGCATTTGTGTGCTTAACAGGGTTCAGGCTCATTAAAAGAATGAGACCCAATCATAGGATTACAGAACACTTCCCTTCCTCCCATTTGTTACCACCACATGAACAGGGCTCCTTTTTATTACAGGAGATTATAGCTGGAAAGAAGTGCAAGGCTCAGACCCTATTTAAAGAGTCTCTAAGGAAACACAACATGGCAGACAAAAAGAAGGACACCAGAAAAAACTTAAGCCTCTGACAGGTACACCTACAGCAAACAGTAACACATCCTAATTCTTAATCACACAAACATAAACCTCAGACTATAGGTTCCTTTTAGCAGATATATCATATCTGGCTATCAAAAAATTACAAGGCATTCTACAATACAAAAAACACAATCTGAAGAGACAGGAAAATATCAGAGCAATATTCAGATATGTCAGAGATTTTGGAACCATCAGGTTGGGAATTTAAAATAACTGATTAATATGCCAAGAGCTCTAATGTAAAAAGTGGAGAACATGCAAGAACCTATGGGTAATGTAAACAGAGAGATGGAAACTCTAAGAAAGAATCAAAGGGGAATGCTAGAAATAAAACACACACACACACACACACACACACAACTCTGTAACATAAATGAAGAATGCCTTTGATGAGCTCATCAACAGGCTGGACATGGCTAAGGAAATCATCAGTAAGCCTGAAGATATATCAATAGAAATTTCCCAAACCAAAAAGCAAAAGAGAAAAACGTCTAAAGAAATTGAACAGAATATCCAAGAACTGTGGGACCATTACAAAAGGTATAAGATATGTGCAATGGGGAAACCAGAAGGAGAAGGAAGAGAAAAAGGAACAGAAAAAATATGTGAAGTAGTAATGGCTTAGGATTTTCCAAAATTATTGACAGACACCAAACCACAGATCCAGAAAGCTCAGAGAACACCTAGCAGGATAAATATAAAAAAAAAAAATCCACACCTAGGAATATCATATTTACACTGCAAAAAAATTAAAGACAAACAAAAAACTTTGAAAAAGGCCAGAGTTAAGAAACACCTAATCTATAGAGGAACAAGGATAAGAATTACATCAGACTTGTCTTCAGAAATACTGCAAGCAAGAAGAGAGTGGAATAAAACATTTTAAAGTGCTGAAAGAAAAAAACCCACCAACCTAGAATTCTGTATTCAGCCAAATTATCCTTAAGAAATGAAGGAGAAATAAAGACTTTCTCAAATAAAAATTAAGGGAATTTGTCAGTAGCTTGCCTTGCAAGAAGTTTTGAAAGAAATTCTTCAGAGAGAAGGAAAATGATAGAAGTCAGAAACTTGGACCTACATAAGCAAAGGAAGAACATTTTTAAAGGATAAATTAAAAATAAAATATTTCATTATTCTTATTTTCGAGTAGTCCAACAGATAAAAGTTTGTTCAAAATACAGCTTATGGATAAGTGAAATCTGTAACAGCAATGTTATAAGGGAAAGGACAGAGGAATTGGGAATACTTTGTTATGAGGGACCTGTACTACCTATGAAGTGGTCTAGCTTTATTTAAAAGTGGACTTCGACTAGTTGTACTGCAAACTCTAGGGCAATCACCAAAGGAATTCTTTTAAAAATAAGTATAATTGATATGCTAAGAAAGGATAAGAAATAGAAACATATAAAATGTTCAAAGTAAGAGAAGGCAAAAAGAGTGGAAGACAAAAAAAGAAACAAAAAACAAGGGCAACAAATAGAAAAGTTATAAATATGTTAGACATTAATCTAACTATCTCACTCATCATTTTAAATGTAAATGGTATAAACACACCAACAAGACAGGAACTATCAGAGTGAATAAAAAGTTAGACCAACTGTATGTTGCCCACAGGAAACCACTTTAAATATAAAGACACAGACAGATATAAAAGTAAAGGTATGGAGATAGACATGCAATGCTAACACTAATCAAAAGAAAGCTAGGGTAGTTATATTAATTTTATATAAAGATTTCAAGCAAATGAAATTACCAGGAATAAAGAAGAACATAACATAATGATAAAGGGGTCAATTCTCCAGAAAACATAAAGATCCTGAAATGTGTATGCACCTAACCACAGTGTCAAAATGTGAGGCAAAAACTGATAGAACTGCAAGGAGAAACAGAAAAGTCCACTGTTACAACTGAATACTTCAATGCCCCTCTAAAAGTAATTGACTGATCTAACAGGCAGAAAACTCAGGATATAGTTGAACTGAACAGCACAGTCGATTGGATCTAATTGACTTTTGTACAATACTCAACCTAACAACAGCAGAATACTCAAGCTCTCAAACTCGCATGGAACATTCACCAAGTTAGACCACATACTGAACCATAAAGCACACCTTAACAAATTTAAAAGAACAGAAATCATACGACATATGCTCTCAGACCACAATGGAATTAAACCAGAAATCAATAACAGAAATATAGCCAGAAAATCTCAAAATATTTGGAGATTATAACATACTTCTAAATAAAAAATGAAGAAGTCAAAGACGGCTGAAGAGAAATGAAATATTTTGAACTACATGAAAATGACTATAGAACTTCTCAAAATTTGTGAGATGCAGCAACATCAATATTTAGAGGGAATTTTATAGCATTGAATCTATATATTAGAAAAGAAGAAATACCTAAAATCAATTATCTAAACCTCCTCTTAGGAAATTTGAAGAAAAGAGAGAAAATTAAAGCCAAAGTAAGCAGAAAGAAATAAATAATAAAAATTAAAGCAGAAATCTATAAAACTGAATAGAGGAAATTAATAATCAAAGAAATAAAAAACTGGTTCTTTGAAAAGATCGATACAAGTGATAAACCTGTAGCCAGACTAACCAAGAAAAAAGAGAGAAGACACATTATGAATATCAGAAATAAAAGGTGCCATCAAAACTGATTCCATGGACATTAAAAGTATAATGTCATTTAGTTCGAAAGAACAACTCTACCACAAATTTGAAAACTTAGATGAAATGGACCAATTCGTGGAAAGACACAATCTACCAAAACTCAGATAATATGAGACAGTCTATATCTATTAAAAATACTGAATCAACAATTAATAACATTATAAAACAGAAAGTACCAGGTTCAGACGGTTTCACTGGTGAATTCTATCAACCGTTTAAGAAATTATATCAATTCTCTACAATCTCTTATAAAAAAGAGAAGCAATGTAAATACTTCCTAATTTATTCTATGAGGCCAGAATTACCAAAATGACAAAACCACACAAATACATTACTAGGAAATTACAATTTAAGGAAATTACAGACCTTTATCTTTCATGAACATAGATGCAAAAAGTCTGAAGAAAATGTTATCAAATTAAATACAACAGTGTTTAAAAAGAATTATACACCACAATCAAATGAGATTTATGCTGGTTCTACATTTGAAAATCAGCTAATGTAATCTTCAAATTAATAGGCTAAAGAAGAAAACCATATGATCATATCAATAGATGCAGAGAAAGCATTTGACACAATCCAACACCCACTCATGATAAAAACTCTCAGCAAACTAAAAACAGAGGGCAACTTCCTCAACTTGATAAAGAATATATACAAAAAACTTACAGCCAACACCATATTTAATAGTAAGAAATTAGATGCTTTTCCCCTAAGATGAGAAGAAGACAAAGATGTCCCCTCTCACCACTCCTATCCAATATCATACTGGAAGTCCTCATTAAGGTAGTAAGACAAGAAAAAGAAATAAAAGGTGTAAGACTGGTAGGAAGAAATAAAACTGTCTTTTTTCACAGATGATATGACTGTTTATATAGAAAATCCAAGAAAATGACATTAAAAACCTGGGAAAGTGACCTTATAATGACAGTGGAGTACAACATGCCAGTATACACCCGCCCTCGGAAACAGCAAACAGAAAAGGGGGGTGTGGTGGGCAGGATCATTTTATTGAAGTCTAGAAGAGGACTAAGATTACAGAACAACTCCATGAGCACTGAATCAGAGGAAACAAAAAACACCTAAAAATGAGAATTACATGACAAATTTACCAGTCCGGGCCCTTCCCCCATTCAGCTCTTCATGCAGTTTGTGTGACTCCTGGCAGTGGCTTGGTAGCCCAGGCATATTCAAGTGTAGGTCCCTGGAACCTGATCTACCTGAGGGGGTGGCTGGGTGAGACACACAAATTCAAGTGTGGGTTCCTGTGAATGATCAACCCATGGCACAGCTGCGAGGCCCACACGCAACTAAGGCCCAACTCACCCACAAGGGCAGTTTAGTGACCCAAGCGTATTTCCAGTGCAGATGCCTGGAACCTGATTATTAGTGCACCTAAATTAAAATATTGGGTATCATTGGACTTTGACCTTACTGTCTCCATAAAAGACAGATTCAAGGCACTGGTCTGGCCAGAAGTTACTGGAAACAGGAAAGCAGCACAGAAAGGAGGAGCTGAGCTAAGGAATCACAGGTAAGCGATGGAGTGGAAACGCAGACCAGAATGCAAGATGGAACTGACCTGATCACAGCTGCTAAGGAGAAAAAACTTTAATAGAAAACAAAGAGCTCAATGCGGGGCCCTGAGAGGAGAGGTTGGGGACAGGAATCACTTTCCTGAAAAGGGAAACAGTCATACATGGTGGGAAATTCTGGAAAGTTACTGTGCACACCCAGGGCAAGACACAGGCACAAAGAGACCTGAGAAGAACTAAACTATTAACCATAGGATGTTCTACTGGTTCAGTATAAACTGGACTAAGCATTCCAGAAGACCCTCAACACAGTCCATCTACACTAAAATTCTAGATAAGAGGAGTGTTCTGGTTTGCTATATGATACTATAATGGTGGATACATGACATTATGCATTTGTTTAAAACCATAAGACAATACAACAGGAAGAGTAAATCCTAAAGTAAATAATGCACTTTAGTTAATAATATATCAATACTGGTTCATCAAGTATAACAAATAAACCACACTAATCCAAGATGTTAAAAATAGGAGAAATTGGGAGTGGAGATTAGGAACTCTATACTTTCTGCACAATTTTTCAGTAGTCCTAAAACTACTCTAAAAAATAAAGTCTTTTTTTAAAAATTGCTGCAAAAAAACAAGAAACACAAAAGTGAAGCTTATTGCATTCAGGATGACTGATATGGAGAAAGTTCTTTTGCATTTATCGTTCCTATAAAACTGCAATTACTCAATTACCTATACATTTCTGTCTTTTCAGATACATCAAAACTTCTGTTCTTTATAGCATGCCATCATATGGTTTGTCTGCCTCTTAACAGAAATTTTTAATTTATATAATTATGTCCTGTATTTCCATTAGCATGTCAAATACTCAAGTTTTATTTCTTGGTGCTAATGCACTTTTTTTTTTTTTTCCCCAAATAATTACTGTTTTATATCGGGACAGTACATTTCATATTTCAACCAAAAGACAAAAATGCAGTATAACTCAAAGACACAACAATTAAAACACAGAAAATAATGGCATCTCTCAGATGCCTTATTTCTAAATTAAACAACAAATACACAAATTTTGTTCCCTTCCCTCCCCCAATGCAAGCCCACAAGCTTTTCCCAAAGTCTTGAGTTTTTGATACCATACAGCATCCATCATCATGGGCTTGTGAGGTGCTTGAATGTAGCAATTAAATGAAATGCTTAAGAGGTCTAGTGAATGACATTCAAAAGGGACCTCAAAGTGCAGCTATATCTTTTTTCAAACATGTTGCAGGCTGAGCTGGCTCTTTGAACACTATCACTCTGCTTAAATTCAGGAAGCAGGCTTTAAAAATGCGAAAGGCACACAAGTTGTACTTCAGTGCAAATCTTCAGCTGGTAATTGGAAAAGATTCCAGCAATTAACAAAAAACAAAAAAAAAACAAAAAAAACTCAACCCTTTTTGTCACCTGCCCCTCCCCCATCAAAGTCGAAATGAAGAAAACAAAACAAAACAAAACAAAAACAGAAGACTTACAGATGATTTTGCAATCATTTAGGAACCCACTACTTCCAATTTTAGGTTTTTAAAATAAATTAAAGAATCTTAAAAAAAAAAAAAGTACTCTTGCTTTGTTTAGATTGCTCTTCATTTACAGAATGAGCTTGCGTGTAGAGTGCATGAGTGACTTCAGGTGTCTGGGACGTGCAAGTGCTGGATGAGTTGTGAGGCTGTGCTGTGTTAGAGACCCAGGCAAGCAGGGGAGCATATGGTGGCTGCCACTACCGATTCAGCTGTTGAGCCCTTGGACTGCAGTGCCTCTGTGGATCTGAGGAATGCTCTAATTGCTTGGTGACACACACTCTATTTCAGCATCACATATTTTATGAATGGTCCAAATTCAATGAAAAAGATCAGCAAGAGGCTGAAAACATCAAGACTTCAAACCTATGAATGCAAAAATATTAAGGGGAACGAACCAATTTTGAAGATACCTACATACAAAGTTCCTAGAACATCTATAAAAGCATAAAGTCATAAGAATTTATTTTCCATTACATTATCTATATAAAATGAATAAATAGTATTTATAGATTTAATGTGTCTTATGTACATATACATGTGCTCTGTTTTAGCTTAAATAAAAATGCTACAAAGTGGGAGACCACTTAAGGGAGAAATCATAACCAAAAAGAAAATCAGCCTTTTAAACTATCAACCCAATAGCCTCCATAAAGAAGTTTCTAGGTATGTCCAAAATTGATCAATAAGGAGAGGAATTCTAGTGATACTGTACCATCCCCTCCTGTTAACTCACAATATTGAGTAGAAATGTGGACTTTTCCTTTCACTGATGACACTAGCTCAGCTAGTGCCAAAGCTCAGTTATTGCTGAAAGTTAAATAGGAAAATGGATTAGAATTGGACGAAATGTCACTTATTTGGGGGTGGGTGGGTAGAAGAGGCATAATCACTTTGTGTTAAGTGGGAAATGGAGATCTCATTTATCCCTGAGGTAGGAAAAAAAAAATGCTCCAGAGACAAGTCGCATTAACAAACTTTGAGGGGAAAAAGTGTATTGGGATAGCAGAACACAGCCAGGTCCCAAAAACATCACACAAAAATAGATTGTACTATTTGTGAGTACAAACAATACTGGATCTTTTGCAAGCTGTGCAACCCCAAAGACATGCCATCAAGGTGTCCATTTTAAACTGAGAAATACTGCTCCCATCCAAACATGGGTGAGGGGTCATTGTGGGGGTATGACAGGTGTGTTTTCTGGAGGTATCCTGACTGCCTCACTGAGGGTGCGCTCCATAAGTAAGTGCTCTTAAATGCTGCTTGCAAATCTTGCTTTGGACTTATGAGACCAGGAGCTCACCTGCAGAAGTTTGTTTCCTTCAGGTTACCTAAGCATCAGACACACTTGGACATTTTTGCTAGGCAAGAAACACAGTAAGCCAGAAAACTTTAAGAAGGGTCTGGTAGACTACATAAGTTCAGTACAGAAGAGGGGGAAATTGTCAAGATGTGAAAGTTGGTTATCCTGTCTAAGAATTCTTGGATGCCTTAAATTGACTGGAATGTACAGTCTCTCAGAGATGAATTTTTATGGAGAAAGAGAAGCTAGTGGATGCAATCAGAAACCCACAATCCTAAGCACTTCTTTGAAAACTTTTACAAAGCTGATTTTGGTAAAGTTGGTACACTGAAATTTACATGCAAGGGAACTGTGGGAAGGTCCAATACACTATCTAATAAGATCCGACAGGGAGAAACTTCAAGGCGGCAGCCACAGTGACCACTGTCTCTTATAGACCAAGACAAGTCTTGTGATTGTCCTGGAGCTTTATTCTCTTGATGCTGGAGCTGGAGTAGCCCTCATCACTTCCGACGCTCTGCGTGCTTCCCCGCTCGTCAGAATCACTCACGCTGCTGCTGCTCCAGTCCAGATCGCCCGTGAGATAGTCTGTGCTTTCAACGTCAATGTCAATTTCTTCCCTGCCCGAGTCCGAGCGCTCCGAGGAGACCGTGGGGCCGATGCTGTCCATGCATATCCTCTCCATGCCCAGCTTCTCCAGCTGCCTTTTCAGGTGCCGCTGCTCTCGCTGAAGCTGGTCTATTTGGTGAATGGCTTTTCCTTCACAGTCTTCAAGTTACTTTACATGCAATTTGGTTTTTGTTAATAAACTCAACATAGTGTGTCAATTTGATTCGGGCCCAAATGATACCGGTCCCTTCAACTTCTCCAGGCACAAGCGAAGGTGAGCCAGTCTATTCTCCATTTCATTGTGCGTTGATCTGCTACTGCTGTTATTCTTCTTGGATGTGTTCCTCCGTTTTAAGGCATCTCTGTCCGTGTTATTGTATGGTAACATGGAGGCATAAGCATGTTCAGCTTCTCTCTCCTGCCGCTCCAGGTAGTCGGCTGCCTCCAGCAGCATCTGGATGTTCCTCCGCACCGCCGTCGCCATTCTGCACCGGGGGCCGGAACCACAGGACCAACCCTCACTGCCCACGGACTCGCCGCCTGCCGCCCGACACCCGCGCCCTGCTGAGGATCCCGAAGAGCAGCGCTAAGCGGGGGCTCTCTGGTGACGACGCTCGCTGGAAGGTGGAGAGAGCTAGTGAACTGGGCACCGCCGACACAGTGACAGAACCCGGAGAAGAGCCGCTAATGCACTTTCAAACACAAAGTAAATGTGGGCACTTGGTTATGAGGTGGTCAGTTATACAGATTTATACAGAACATACCTATATTACTTTTTGCAATTACAACAACTTGGAAATTAAACAAAAAATCTTAAAGAGAACTCAGACTCAAAAACATATTTTTGGACCTGTATGTGTATAAGAAACCGTGAATTCACAATAAGATAGTACTTTATTCCCACCAGCATAGCTATAACCAAAGAGAGATAACATCAGGTGTTGGGAGTATGTGGAGAAACTGGAACCCTCATATACTGCTGGGGGTGGGGGGGATGGTGCAGCCACTTTGTAAAACAGTGTGGCAGTTCCTCAAAATGTTAAAAATACCATGTGAAACAACAATTCTACTTCTAGGTAATAGCCCAAGAAATGAAAACATGTCCACACAAAAACTTGTGCATGAATGTCCAGAGGAGCATTTTTTGGATCTTTTAAAAACTGTTTATGTTGAAATAATTTTAGATTTTCAGGACAGTGGTAAGACATTGTAGAAAATTCCCACATAACTTCACCCAGATTTCCCGAGTGTTAAAATTTTATCCCACCTTTGGACATTTATCAAAACTAATAAATTAATATTGGTCAAATACTTTTAACTAAGCTATTGGCTTTATTCATATTTCATCAAATTTTCCACTAATGCCATTTTTCATTTTTCATAATAGCTAAGAAGTAGAAACACAGACTCAAGTGAGGAAGGAGTAAACAAAATATCGAGTATCCATACAATGGAATATCATTCAGCAAATAAAAAGGAATGATGTTCTGATACATGCTACAACATGGATGACCCTCAAAAACATTATGCCAAGTGAAATAAGCCAGTCATAAAAGACCATCATGTTATATGATCCCATTTACATGAAACATTCAGAATAGGAAAATCCATAGAGTCAGAAAGTAGATTTGTGATCGCCTAGGGAAAGGAGGGGGAGAAAAGGCTTGTTCCAGTTTTCTAATGCTGCAATTATGCAAGATACCAGAAATGGATTGGCTTTTATAAAGGGGATTTATTAGATTACAAAGCTACAGTTCTAAGGCCATGAAAGTGTCCAGACTGAGGCATCAACAAGATGATATCTTCACTGAGAATGGCCAATGGTGTCCGAAACACCTGTCAGCTGGGAAGGCACGTGGCTGGTGTCTGCTGGTCCTTTGCTCCTGGGTTGCATTTCAAAATGGTGTTCTCCAAAATGTCTCTGGGTTTCTCTTAGCTGCTCTCTCTCAGCTCCTGTGCATCCTTGCTTGTTCTCCCATGGGGTTTCTCTCTAAGCATCTGGGGGTCCTCTCTTAGCTTCTCCAAGACAAACTCTGGGCTTCATCTCTTAGCTTAGCATCTCCAAGTGTTTCCAAGTGCCAGCTCTCAATGGCTGTCTCCAAAATGTCTCTCTCAGCTTCCCTTGGGAAGTTTTGTTTTCTCTGTGCTCCATGTGATGTTCCTTTAAAGGACTCCACTCCAGTGATCTAATTAAGACCCACCCTGAAAAGGCAGGGTCCACACTTCCATGGAAATAATTCAGTTTCCACTCTAATCAACAGAATAATCAGTCTGCCCCCACAAGATTGCATTAAAGACTAATGGCTTTTCTGGGGGACATAATATATCCAAACTGGCATAGGGCTGATAGGGACAAGATTTCTTTTTTGGGGTGATTTTAAAATTGGAATATGCTGGTGGTTGTACAACTCTGTAAATATACTAAAAACCACTGAATTGCACACTTTAACTGGGTAACCTTTATGGTTTGTGAATTATATATCAACAAATATGTTTTTAAAAAGGAAACACTGGAATATAAAATGCATTTTTCTATATAGTTCAATTGATTAAAACCCATTTTAATGAGATCAAAACTTTACAGGAAATGTGTGGACCAGTTGTCTTGATTTCTTCTAAAAAGGCACTAGAAACAACTTTAAAGTTTACTTTAAAAATGCATGTTTTAAAAAAATCAACACTAATCTACCATAATATGCATTCTATATTGAGAGTGTAAAAAGATGGCATCTTTATGGACAAAGATAACAAAAAAATGATGCATGCTACCATTTTTTAAAAGAATTTTCTCTCCTAACAAGAGAAAGAGGTATAACTTGGATAGTAAATAAATTTAACAAAACCAATTTGTCCCAATAACAATAAAGCAGGGCTTTATATGTGTGCAATTTTCCACTTACTGCCACAGAAATTAGTACACTTGCAAACTGCTTATTGTTAATAATCCTACAAACTTCATTGCTTTAAAAGTTTAAGAATAAGAACTTACAATGATTTATATGATGATGTAAATGATGTTTTATTTAACATGCTATCAATAACATTTGAGCTAAACAGAAATGCCTAAGACAGTAATAGTATTAATAATGAATATTAATTCCTTTAGGTCCATATCCTCTCCTTCAAAATGAATGCACATTGTAGGTTCTCAGTAATTAATTTGTTTAAAAAAATACATTCTAAGTGCTATGTTTGAGCTTTGGTATATTGGGTTGCTAGGGAAGAATTAAAGAAAAGCAAGGCAGGCCATACTGTATCTGGAACTCTACTCATACTTCAATCAGAGCAATTCAATTTTGGATTCTATATTAGATTTCTTCCCAACTTTCCTTCAGAAATAGGTGCCTATGCTTCAGAAACAAGGTTTAGAAAACCCTGTTGTGAAAGTGTGTGTGTGTTTTTTTTTCAAAAGTTCTATGACTGTGTTCCTTACATTTGCATAAAGGAACTAGCTAATTTAATCCTTGCATCTCAGGATATGAGCAAGTTAGGTATTATTATTCCCCATGTACAAAGGAAATGTTGAAAGATTTTTAAAAACTTGCTTAACTCATCTGCTGCAGCAGCCAGTGAGACGCAGCAGCCATGGATCTGTGCGACCTTGTGGCCTGGGCCTTAACAAGGGCCATAAAGTATGCAGAAGGTGAGCAGAATGTAAGCCAGCTGAAGTGAGTCACTTCCATGGGCACCTCATCTAGCACAAGTTCATGTGTGACAGGATCAAGAGGTGTACAGCTTTGCCCCTTGTGAGCAGTGTGACATGGAGCTGCTCAGTCTCCAAGAACAACTAGGCCTCTAGTTCATCAAGAAAAGGGTGGACCAGAAAGCATGGCAAAACGGCAACATAGTGAAGTGTGGAATTTAGTTGCTCCTCTAGGGCAGCTGGTAAACAGCCAGGAACCGTCTGGAGCAACTGCTTGGGGAAACTTCTGTGACCGGACATGCATCGTACACCAGTCTGGAATGGGTAGAATGGCTAAAATCACAGTAAATAACTGTAAGTTTCCCCAGCCAGGGGGAGGGGCAGGTGACCCTCCCTGACAGGCCTGGCAGACTCTCTTGGAGCTGGTTCCTTGAGGAAAAAAGAAACAGTCTCTGCTGGGAGTAGGGAGGAGGGGCTCAACCAGGCTCCAACTGCAGAATTAATAAATTTGGACTGCTGAATAAAAGCTCCAAGCACAGATCAATCAAAAGCAAGCATGAAATGAACCAGAAGTTTTCAGCCCAGCAGAAAGGAGATGGGGTTAACAACAAAAACAGAAAAAACAGACATTTGAAATTAGGGGTGCTCAGAATGCTGGAAAAGGGCTAGACCCTGCGAGAGGGGGGCACATAGAAATAGGTACCAACTCCAGCTCTTGTTTTCAAACCCTGGGAGCTGGAGTCTAGCTCTGAAAAGGGGTTTCCCCACCCCTCCTTGCTTTCTGACTCTTTATTTATTTACTTTTTTATTTTACTCTTCAATAGCCCATTAGAGCTGCTGGAACTCTCAGACTTCAGCACTGCCCCAGGCAAGGGTGGAAGTAAAGTTGTCTGAGAGTAAATAGGCAGGTGAAGGAGATAATTCCCTAAAGGGTGTTATCTTTAAATAGGCTATACTGGGAACAAGGAAAAGTATCTAGGCAAAGCTAAAGCTGTGGCTTTAATCCCTGCAGTGAGGAGGTGGGGCTGACAGAAAAAAATGATAAAATGAAATAAAATAAAGAATAAAGATGAAGGGTTTTGAAGTCGGCTGAGCTCAGAGTGCTAGAAAGGGGCTGTCTTCCAAGAAGGGGGGCACATGGAGCCAGGTACCAGCTCTGACTCTTGACTTGTAAAACTTGGGAGCTGGGGAAAGGCTCTGAAAAGGGATTTTTTTTTTTCTTTTTTCTTTCTTGTTTTTTCCTTCCTTTTTTTCTTTTTTTTCTTGTGTTTTTTTCTTTTTTTATATTTTTCTTTTTTAAAAACTATTCTAAGTAGCTCAGTAGAGAAAGCCTCCAATATCTTCAACTGGTAGCTGGACCCTGGTGAGGGGTAGAGCTAAGATAGGTCTCAGAGACAAAGCAATGAGTCTACTGGGGGAGATAATTCCCCAAAGGGCCTAATTCCCTCAAGAAAAAGAGGAGTGGGACCCAGCTCAACTGGCAGGCCTTCTTCAGAGAACTCAGACCCCAGGGGCTGGATTACAGAAACACTTTAGTCAGCCACACTTCAGGCAGGGAATGGGCTGCTGAGAATTAGAGGCATTGCATCTCCTTACACTGGTGGGGAGCTGCGGCCACCTACTGGACAGGATAGCAGAATCCCAGAGTCTAGGGACTCCTCAGGGGAGTCTGACAAACTGCAGGGTCTCATTCTCAAGGAAATTTGATACCAATTACATCCTCCTCCTGTGACCTGGCCTGTCTGGACTGGGAAAACCTGACTGATTATATCTAGGGAGACCCCCTCACAAAAAGGTTACATAGACGCAGGGCAAGGATCAGAAAAACAGGAATTGAAAAATTCTGATCAATTAAATAGAAGCTATGTTAGAGGTCTAGATAAGTTGAACTGAATGCCAAAGAACAGAAAGAGAACAAAGCCAACCAACAAGAAAACCCTAGGTAACTAAGAGTGAAAATGAGCTCCAGAATAAACTAATCAAGGAAACCAGATACCTAGACAGCTAAAAGTAACAAGCCATACCAGGAAACACAAAAATATGGAGCAGTCAAAGGAACAAACTAACACTTCAACTGAGATACAGGAACTGAACCAACTAATTAAAGATGTTAAAACAAATCGCCTAAATCAAATCAATGAGCTGAAGGAAAATGTGGCAAAAGAGAAGGATAAAAGAAGACATTGGATGAAAATAAAGAATTAATAAGCCTGAAAAAACAAAGGGTGGAACTTATGGGAATGAAAGACACAACAGAAAAGATGAAAAATACAATGGAGACATACAACAATAGATTTGAAGAGGCAGAAGAAAGCATCAGTGAACTACAATACAGGACATCTGAAATCATGCACAGAAAAGAACAGATAGGGAAAAGAATGGAAAAATACAAGAAGGGCCTCAGGGAACTGAATGAAAATATGAAGTACATGAATATATGTGTTATAAGTGTCCCAAAAGGAGAAGAGAAAGGAAAAGGGGCAGAAATTTAGAAGGCCAATTTAGAAGGCCGAGCCCTCAATCTTGGGGCTTGCCCTTAGGAAGTCTGTTACTGCAAAGGAGAGGCTAAGCCTACTTACAGTTGTGCCTAGGAGTCTCCCCCAGAGAACCTCTTTTATTTCTCACTTGTGGCCTCTCTCTCTCTAAGCCCACTCAGCAGGTAAACTTACTGCCCTCCTCCCTATGTGGGACACAACACCCAGGGGTGTTAAGTCTCCTGACAATGTGGGACATGACTCCTGGGGATGAGTCTGGACCTGACATCATGGGATTGACAATGCCTTCTGGACCAAAAAGAGGAAGAGAGATGAAACACAGCAAAGTTTCAGGGTCTGAGAGATTTCAAATGGAGTCAAGAGGTCATTCTGGAGGGTATTCTTATGTGTTATATGGATATCCCTTTTTAGTTTTTGATGTATTCGAATAGCTAGAAGGAAATACCTGAAACTGTTGAACTGCAACCCAGTAGCCTTGATTATTGAAGACAATTGTGTAACTATGTGGATTACAAGGAGTGACAGTGTGATTGTGAAAACCTTGTGGCTCACATTCCCTTTATCCAGTGTATGGACAGATGAGTAGAATAATGGAAACAAAAACTAAATGAATAATAGGGGGAATGGGGGAGATGGGATGTTTTGGGTGTTCTTCTTTACTTATATTTTTATTCTTATTTTTATCTTTTGGAATAATGAAAATGTTCAAAAATTGATTTTGGTGATGAATGCACAACTATATGATGGTACTGTGAACAACAGATTGTACACTGTGGATGACTGCAGAGTATGTGAATATATCTCAATAAAACTGAATTGATAAATAAATACATAAATAAAGGGTGGGGATGAACAACCATGCTAAGAGGAAGATACAGGAGTTGAGCAATGTCCAGCCACCAAGAGGAAAGAGGCTGCATAATAAAAGATATACAGAAAAAAAAATTGCTCAAAGTCACATGATTGGAATGTGAAAAACGAGATTCAAATCCATAACTTTTCTTTGGCATACCACGTTACCTCTTATTTCAATCTTAACTCACTACTTTACTATATGCTTATTGATAAAGCAATGGAAAGAACCACAAAATTGGTACCACAAAATATTTTCAAACTTCTTGGAAATTTTCAAAATTTAGATTATCATCAGTACTAAAGGATGAATATATTTATTCTGAAAGGGCCATATCGAATTTACTGTAGAAAGAAACACTTTAAAATGAACTGTAATTAGTTAAAATCCATCTGTAGACAATGCAGTTATATGGGATAATAGTCTCCATTCAGAAAACTATGTGGTCCAAGGTTGCTGTTGCTATTTTTTTTTTTTAAATCAGAAACACAAACTAGTAGTTTCTGCTTAATTCTGTACTATTCTATCACTATTCAATGACGTACAAGCTGTCAACTTGAGAACCAAATCATGAAGCTCACAGTATTCCTTGGCAGTTATGCCAACATGTCATCAAGCCCCAAACAAAACCCTGAGGTTTAGCACATCTCATTTCTTAAAAAGAGGGTTTAGATATTGCACTGAAACCTAGAGAGGGCTGATGACACAGTAGTACTAAAAAAACAATGGAAGTAACTAGGTTATGCAGTTTTAGTGCTTCAAGAATTTGTTTACATCGGTATAAAGTAGAATGTTTGGTGCTGATGCCATTCCTTTCCCTCCTTACAAATGCATGGAAAAAAAAAAAAAAAAACCCGCAAGCCTGGGTTCTAAGCCTATTCTACCTTGTGGATTCCTCACTCCACAATGGTTACTTAAACACTAAATTTCAGTTGTGCCTTCATGAGGAAGAAAGGAGGCATGGAAGAAATACATCCATTTACCCCACCATGCATCTTTGATCTCATGTATAGTCTCTGCACTACTTCCAAGCTGGTCATTAACAAACTCAAGTACAAGTAACTTTAGCCAAGTATAAGATATAATTCTCCTCAATCTTTGAATCCTGGATCAAGCCTCATAGTCTGGTCTACCTCAAAGAGTTCCACCAACATCGCCTTAAACCCTTACCAAACTCCCACTGCCAGCCCCAGCTCACAAGACATAAAGTGCAACCCATTTACTGGTATTGAAATAATGTTTAACAGTACATCAAAGGGAGACAGAGCACTCAAAGAAAAGACAATCACAAGATACCCAGTATCTCTTGCCAAGTGTGGAAGATATTGCCAGCTGATCACCAAACTATTTCTCTTTCTCAAGGGGATAAAACTAGACTATATTTCTCTTGGTGTTAGGTGTGACCAGTGACTGGGCCAATTACCGGCCTTTGCCCATATGTATGCCATTGACAGCCCTTGTCCAGAAAAATTTACCATGATCCTTCCCCTTCTGGTTTGATGAAGGCAATTTGGGGAGCTATGTCTGAAGATGGTGGAGTTACAAGGCAGAAGGAGTTTCTGTCCCTGAATCACCACTTACAGGAACAACAGAAACTCTAGTGTTAGGCTTCAGAGACTTTTTATTTTCTATTTGAACAGCTAGCATTTCCTTAACTAATACATATTATTACCTTAAACTGGATATCTTGGAAATAAGAAATAGAGCAAAAAGTTAGAAAAGAACCATAAAAATACAGAAATAGTGGGAAATGCAATGAAATGAAAAACTGTGGCTTTCAGGGGGACAGAGTGAGGAAGTGGCAAAGGCTCTGGAGGTTTGGGCAACAAAGTTCTACAAAGAATCCCAAGAAGTCTGCATCAGATATGATAAAAGTGAGAAATCACTGAAGGTCTAAGATCAGTGAAATGACAGAACAAAAAGCCTGGATATCATAATGTACTAATTATAGAAAGAGTGAACTATCTATGTACTGAGTTTTTAAAACCATAGCTACACACTAAAATTAAAATTGACTAGCACCATTTTCAAAATAATATGTTCATATAAACATTACGATGATGCATTTACTTATTTATTTAGGATTTATCTACTTCTGCCTAGTTCCAAAACATTGAGGCAACTTGCAAAACACAAAACACAAAAATAAAAGTTCACTGACAGCTGGAACTGTCTCTGTCATTTCTGTATTCACAGTGCCTACTAGGTACAGCATAAATAGGAGCATATATATATTTACAGAATGAATGAAAGATTGACAGAAAAAAAAAAAAAAGAGTTAAGGAAGGACATGCAGATGTTACCAAGCAACCAATTAGGATGAGTTTGTTGTTGCAGCAGCATTGCAACAGTAAACTTAGCAGAAGGGTTTTTAGGTAATTAGGGCAAAACCAGTCCATTTTCATTGTCTTTAAAATCTACAAGATCCTTGGTAGGGGTGGGGGAATTTAACTCCTAGGAAAACTTAAGGAATGGATCCTTACATAATAGATGCCTTTAAATATGGTTTCAGAAGACAGAAATAATGATATTGATGTTTCTAACACTAGCCTTTTAAAGTTTAGGGTATATTGTTAAAACTTAAAACAGTAAAATTATTTCTGCCGGGAAAGGAGATAATGATTCAGAAAGTTTTAAGTTTTGTGATCTAATTTACTACAGGGGAGTACATCATATTTTGAAATTCTGTTCCATGTCTCTGAAGAAACATTTTCTTATTTTTAGTTTTTTAAACCAAATCTTGCTATAAGTGTGCTACATTTTCGTAACTATTCATAATTGACTTCAGTAAAAAAGATAGTAAATAGAAAAATCTCATTAAAAAGTTTTGTGTCACCTTACCATGAAAAAAAAAAAAGACAATTTTTCACCAAAATCGGAGGGCAGTGTTCAAATTATCTGGTTATTTGGCACACAGAAAATTCATTTTGGAGGCTCATGAATGAGGTGGACAGGCAGAGGTGAGGCAGCCTTCTTCCAAAGAAGTAACAAGAGTCAATTTGTAATGCAGCTGCTTTCTCACAGGAGCAACTAACATGTTTCAGAATTAGTAGAATCAGGGATTTATTAATTTCTTGATGGCTAATATTTCTCCCAAGAAATTCAGGAGTGGTCAGCCAGTAGATAGTAAAATTCATCATTCACTATAATTCATTCAACAAACATTTATGACTGTCAATTATATGCCAGGCATTATGTTAGTCACTGTGTTTACAGTAATCAGCAATACAGGCATAGCCCTAATCCCAAAGAGTTTAGAGTCTAGGATGGAAGCCAGATGGTAAACAAATAACCCAGGTATAATACATAAACTATAATAAGTTTAGTGACAAAAAAAGTAAAGAAAGTTGTGACTGACATTAATTGGGAAACTGAATTTACATCGTGGGGAGGGATCAGGAAAATCTCTTTAAGAAAGTCATTTAAAGTGAGATGTGAAGGATAGAAGGGATTGATCTCCCTAGGCCAAGGTTATAAACAACGAAAGGGAGAGAGTGGAGCAAGAGTAATTACTGCTGTTTTTGAGTACTTGCTATGTTTTGAGTATATTAATTCCAATCTATACAACATCCTATGGCAGAGGTATTAGTATCTCAGTTTATATATAAAGAATGGGAGACTCAAGAAGATAAGTAACTTAAGCCATAGACTACACAGCTACTAGGTAGAAGAGACAGTACTCAAAGTTAGGTCTCACTTCAAGCTCTACATTGCTTTCATTAAGCCTCTAAATTCAGGAGGTTTGAGTATTTTATCCTCACAAAAGAGCATTAAAATTCTAGGCCTAGGAAAAATAGTACATGGTTAATTACTTTCTTGCTATGTTCCACCTTTTAGATATACACTCCAATTTGTGTGGGTTTTATATTTTAAAGCTGTGCATTTTAAAAATGTGCATCTAAATTGTATTTTATAGTATAAATTATACACACACACACACAAAATGCCTACACTAACTGTTAATACTTCTAACTTCCTATGGTAGGCCAAAAAATGGCCTCCCCAATCCCTGGATCCTGTGAATGTTACCTCACATAGAAAAAGGAGCTCTGCCAATGGAATTAAGACTGCTAATCTGCAAACCTTAACATAGGGAACATATTCTGGATTTACAGGTAGGCCCGGTAGAACAGCACGGGCCCTTAAAAGTGGAAGAGAAAGGCAGGATGGTCAGTCAGAGAGAGATGCAACAGAAGAAGAGGAAGGGCAGTTTGAAGAATGAGAGGGACCTCCCCCACCCCTGCAGGCCCTGAAGATGGAAGAAGAGGACCAGAAGCCAAGGAATGTGGGTGGCTTCTAGAAGCTGAGCCCACCCTCAGCTGCCAGGCAACAAAGAAACAGGGACCTTGGTCCTATATTTGCAAGAAACTGGTCTTCAACAACCTGAATGAGCAAGAAAGCAGATTCCCTCTCCCAAGAACATCGAATAAGGAATGCCTCCCTGCCGACACCTTGATTTTAGTCCAGTGACACCGATGTCAGACTTGACCTACAGAACTGTGAGATAATAAAACTGTACTGCCTTAAACTGCTAAATTTGTGGTGATCTTGTTATGGCATCAATAGAAAACTAAATAACTAACTAAATAACTCTGTTATTCTTGAATTCTGGCTTGTTTCCATATCTTTGAAACTGTTTCTAACAACAAATTCTTAGCTAATAAATGCAAACGCATTTTTCAGGACTTCAGTTTCCTGCTACCCCTGAACTTGCCGACCATGTACGCCTCCTTCTTGGAACCCCTCTCCTCCCTTAGTTTCCAGTGTACTTGTTCCTGACTCTTGATTTCCTTCCTTTTGCATGTTCTTAGTCTTCTTCATAGGCACTTTCTCTAATCATTTTGTAAATGTTGCTGTTCGTTAGGGTTCTGTCTCAAGATTCTTACATTACATATTCTCCCTGGTTGACTGATTATACTCCTGGCTTCTACCTTTAAGCTAGCTAAGGACTCCCAAATCTTATCTACAACTCAGAAGTCAGTTTTTAAGTGATCTAGCTTCATGGATATCCCAATGCCTCCATTAATTTGAACTTTTTCCTCTCCAAACCTGCTTCTCTGTTCCCATTAACTGCACCGCTCATCAACCAAATCAGCCAGTTACTCTGTAATCATTATAAGACTATTTTCTTACTAATCCCCTAACATCATTGGTAACTAAATCCACTTGGGTATTTCTTGAATGTCATCTTGTTTCTATCCCCATGGAAAAGCCTTAATTTAGGAACCATCATTTATGAAAAGGATTAGGAAAATCTCATTCCAGTCTTGCCTATCTCCAAATTCATCCTCTCCCTTCTGGTTAGCATGATTTTTCTAAAAAACAAATCTTAATTTACCACTCATTTATAAAAATGATCAACAGTTCTGTATAGTTCTCAGCATATATTCTACCCTTTCTAAGCTTCATTTCTTTTTTTCACTCTCTAACACTCTATTTAACACATTCATGCTTTTGTATATGCTATTTCCTGTAACTGAAGTGTCGTTCTGCTGTTACTCAGTTTTAATGGCTGACTCCAGGACTCGACCAAACATTGATATGCCTCACCTAAATTTAAAGTTTTAGTTATTATGTGGCTTCAGGTACTGAACTATAGAATTATGCATTAAAAAATACACTGAATTTGGCACCATCACACCAAGATTCTAGTTTTATTATTAAAAGGGCAAATGATTAAAACTTCTCTGGGGCTTTTTTTCTCACTTATTAAGTGAAAGAGTTGAACTAGATGAACTCAAAAAAAAAAAAAAGTTGACAATTCGAGTTTTCTAATTAAGAATGCTAAAACTTATCAGGTACTGAAAACAGGTAGTAAGACTGATTTAAAGTACTATCTGATTTCTACAGATCCATCAACCTACTTACATCATTTACACACAATAATTAACCTTATCAACTAGATAAATAAAACGAAGATATAGAAAATTTTGTTCTAAGGATTGGGGCAGGTCTAGATGTGACTGGAAGATCAAACCGATTAGAAGTGAAGGCAAAACTGCAAACTGAAAAGTCAAACTTACGATTAACAAAAGGAGGGCTGTCTAGCATGATCACATGAAAAATTTAAAAGCAAGCAAAACCGTAAGCCTACAATCAAGATTTTGCGGGCTCTTCTGCAACAAAAAGTTTCAATATAAATTAACCCTCTCCTATTTGCGGCTTTTTCCAAAGGCCATTGATTTACCTTCTCTCTCTCTCCATCCTAAACTTGGATGCCTTTTGCTTTTAAATCCCAAGCAAATGCCTCCTCGTTGCTCGGGCAGATGCTATAAATAAGATCAGTTAAAGTGTCTGAATGATAGTAAACAGGCTCTAAGCGATAATGAGTCTCTGTGAGTCTCTAATAATTAGGGCTTCATTGGATTCAACTCAATCCTCTTGCTCCCTCCCCAGCGACGCACACTGGGCTCCAGGCAGCTCATCCAGTTCTGAAGGTTGGGTCCCTTCGCCTTTACAGAAGCGGAGATTGCGTAAGCTGAGCCTATGTTGTTTTGTTTGAGTTTTTGTGCGGAGGAGCCGGTGGAGTGAGCAGCGCCCGGAAGCCCCCCGGGCCCCCGGAGACCCCTAGGGAGCGCGCACAGGGGCTCGAGCTTGGAACGGGGCTGAAATGGTAACCGCTGGAATAACGGACTCGGTTCCCGGCGGCCCCTTCCGCCCGCAGGGGGAGGCCGGGCGGGGGAGGACACCTGGCCTAACCCGCGCCAGCCCTAGCGCACCAAGTGGACACGGCAGTTCCGCACGACCCAACAGACCCCAGGTGGCGTCAACTCCCGCCGCCCGGGGCCGGCCTTCGTCTCCACGAGGCCGGGAGAGTCCACCCAAGAGCCTCGCTCGCTGCAGCCTCTAAGCCGAGCTCGGGAACTCTACGTCCACCCCCTCCCCAGCCCCAACCTGTTTAGCCTTTCGGGTCGCTAAAGAAGTGGGTGCGGCCCAGGAGCCTCACCCGGGGGGAAGCAGCAACGACTCCGACTCCTCACACCATCCCGAGCGCAAAGGGCAACTGGAAGGTGACCTCCTGCTCACGCACCTGTCCTGCGGGTCTGTTTTCAGCAGTGGCAGCTCAGATGTCCGAGTCGCTGCCACTTGGTCCCCGCGTCTCGCCAAACCGACCCCGCCTGCGGCCGCCGAGCAGCGAATGCTAACGGCGCATGCGCGTGCGCCTGCCGGCAGGGAGGAGGCGGCGGCCGGACGCTCGTGCCGCGCGCACCTGCAGCCGGGGGCTCAACCGCCGCGGAGGGCGCCGCCGGCCTCAAAGAGCGCCTTCCCGGGCTCCGGCCAAGCCGCGTCCGCTCCTCTGGGTCAATCAATCGTGAAGAGAACCGGACTCCAGGGTTGCCGTAGAAGGGATTCATCGTTATTGGTCCAAAGACATTTTCTCCCCGGAGCGTCCGCTCTCCCTGCAACAATGCAGTTGTACCTTCTACTGCAAAATTATTGTTTCCTGAATTTTGTGTACATCACATTTTTGAACAGCGTCCAAATATAGGTGCAGCAAGATTAATGGCCTATGCTTTTCCTAGAGTTTTACATGTTAGGAGTAAGGGAAGTTTCATAGTGGTCAGCAGGGCAACTTCTTATTTCCTATCTTGGTCTATGTATAAACGTAATATATAATAAATGCAATGAATATATCATTAAAGAGTAATCAACACAGGTCGATTATATAATCTATGAATAATATATAGTTTTTTTTTCTTTCTGACAGTACTAATAAGGATTGCTAACATTTATTGTGTTTACTCTATGCTATGGGTTTTATATTATCTCGTTTAATCTTCAAAACAACCCAGGTGAAGAAGCTGAACATAGTAACTTGTCTAAGCGTACACAACCAAAGAATGGTGGAAACAGGGCTCAAATCCAGCTCTGTCTCTCAGAGCCTGTAGTTTTAACTAGTACACTAAACATGCAGCTTAAACGTGGTATTGAATCACAAGCTTCTTTGCGCGATAGATGTCGGATTTTACAGCTTTTACGATTTAAATCTTACAGTAAACTTTGAATTTGAATTTAGTATAATCACAATTTAAATTTTATTGCAAAAGTATTTAATTAATAAGGTTGAGACCTTTCTTAAAGAGTCTCAGATTAAGGAATAGTTTTCCATGCACACAATATGATTATGTTAAAATAATTGAACATTTTTACATTGCTCAATAATAAATTCATAATTCCTAAACGGTCAATGGGGTCACTCCCTGGAGCTGTTTGGATAGCGTTTACTTGTTAGTTTGCATGGTGTTTAACTGATTGTTAGAAAAGAGACAAATTTGATTTGAGCTACTTTCTATCTCTTAATTTCTCTTCATTCAAATCTTTCCAATTCTATTAGTCAAGATGGTTCTGTAGCTTATAATACACTTGATTTGCTCAATGAGAATTTATGAAAGATTCATTCAAAAATAGTTTGTAGTGAAGAAGCTGAAAACAAAAAAATTAAGAATAGGGAGATTTTTGCTAGGTTTAGCATTATCTTGGTCACTCAGCATTCAAAACCTTGACATCTAAAAGCAGATACCATAAAATGGGTTGGCTTTTAATAAGGGAAATATATTAGCTGAAAACCTTACAGTTTTGAGAAAAATGTCCAAATCAGGGTATAATCAGGTGATGCTTTCTTCCTGAAGACTGGCTGCCAACAATCCTTGGTTCCGTCTGCCACATGGCAAAGCACATGGTATTGTCTGCTGGTCTCTCCCTTCTGTTCTAGGTTTCATTGATTTCAGCTCCTTGTTTTTGTGGTTTTCCTCTCTATGTATTCATTCTGTTTATAAAGGACTCCAGTAAGAGGCCACACCTTAATTGGGCCATGCCTTAACTGAAGTAACCTTATCAAAAGTCCTACTTAATATAGGTTTATACTGTAATAATGGATTTGCTTTAAGAACATGATTTTCTGGGGTACATACAGTTCCAAACCACCAAAACATCTTTGACTGTCTGGCTTCTACATCCTGTGCCTCCATAAATTAAACTCTATCTCTGTAAAATCTCTCAGGAGGTTCCTCTCCTTTCAGTACCACTGCCACGTCTGTAGTTAAGATTCTCACTGCTTTAGATACTGTTGCCAATAGTTGCCTAACTGGCCACCCTCTACTTCAGAGGTTACCATTTACGCTTTATAGTTTAATACTCAGAAAGCTCATTCAAAAGTTTCCAATGACTGCTCATTACCTACAGAATCAAGTTTAATTCCTTACCCAGGAATTCAGTACCCTACCTACATCTCCAGATTTTTTTTGCCACTTATTGAAATGATGGTTGAAAATGATTTTTTTTTAAATTTTATTTTAAAAAATTTTATTTTAAAAAGATAATTTTCATCAGCTTAATATTCTTCTGGATATAATTTAAGAGAATGACCTGAAAATGAGACCAGAGTTATGACTCCCTGAGAATGATGTGGTATTTAGAAATATAAGGTGAGGAGTCCTGGAAGGTAAAGCCAAACAGCAGGGTTGGGAAGTGCTTTGGCATACCAGAGCTATGGACAGATTTGGGGAGAGTCCAAGATGACCTAAGCTAGAATGGAGGGACTGGGGTCATCAGAAAGCTGGAAAAACATTAAAAGCAGGAAAAGATCATGCTACCTAATGGAACAGAGCAGTGTCCTGTTGGAAGCATATTTTGTTATCAAAATAATGGCTTATTTTATTGGATGAACTTATAGGTGCAAGGTGCTGTATATAATGGATCCACAGATATTATCCTTATTTTACTTATGAAGAAATAGGCCAAGAGAAATTATGTAGTTTGCTCAAGCTTTCACAGATATTAAAGTGTGGAATGGGAAAAGCCTATGCTCTTTCCACAACACTTTGCCTCCTAAAATATAACAGAATGTAGAAAATGTCTCTGAGCCAGGTTTTAAAGAGTTAGGTGAAGCTTTAACCCAAATCTAATGAGTAGACCCAGAGCTTAGACAAAAAAAAAAAATTGTTTAAAATAGTTTTACAGTCACATTTATTTACAAATGTAATAAAAATGATGGCATAGAAAAGAATAAGAAAAAGGAAACAATTACCTCATTTTCTGGTTGCTTAATTTTTATTTCAAGATACACATTTATATCTTTGGCAAATAATTTTATCTATCCCTAATTTTTTTGTGTGTGATTTTTCCTTATTGCTTTGAAAAGAATACAAAACAATGATAAATAATATTAGTAATAATGGTCATTTTTGTTTAGCTCCTGGTGTTAACCAGAATTCTTCTGGTTAAAGCATATGGTTGGCAGAAAGTGCCCATGCTACAGTTTCTATTTTTATCTTGAATCCCCAGGAAATTTCTGAAAAGATATTAAATTGATGGAATAAACACACAAATTTGTTGAAAAATCAAAAGTGTATAAGAGGAAGGAATTAAAGAGGATTAGATTAAAGAAGAGGATAGCCTAAGATGTCAGAAGAAAATATTTTACTGAAGGTGGAAGATGCAAAGAATGCTTAAAAGTAATGCACGCCACTGGTGACAAATAATGGTTCAGAAAGGGACTACGAGAAACAAGAGGAAGATCCACCCCTCAAAATTCTGTTCCTTATCCATTTCAGCCAAGGAGCAGCAACAGGAGAAACTGCCTCCAACTGGAGGAGTGTGGATTGTGAGATCTCAGGTTGGAAAGCCTTGACCTGGGTAGCATCTGCCCCCCCTCCCCCCAGAAGACTGGCTATGCTGAACAGGCACTCCACCTAACAGCATATCCCGAAACACCTCCTTCCCTGCAGATATCTGGTGTACAAACCACAGCAACGTGCCCCACCCCTCTAGTTAGTGTGTTCTTTTTGTACTTTAGATTGTCTGCTGAAGTGTTTGTCTTCCGTATCTGTCTAACATTCATAGGTTTGACTTAAGGGAATGTTGTGACTGGTTTGATCCTGTATCCAGACCACTAAAACTTTCTCCACATCAGCCATAAGGCTGTTTCACTTTTTTGTTGATGTGTTCACTGGAGTAGCACTTTTAATTTCCTTCAAGAACCTTCCCTTTGCTCTCACAACTTGGCTAACTGGAGCAAGAGAGGCCAAGTTTTTGGCCTACCTCGGTTTTCGGCCTGCCTTCCTCACTAAGCTTGATCATTTCTAGCTTTTGATTTAAAGTGAGTGACTTGCAACTCCTCCTTTCACTTGAACACATAGAGGCCACTGTAGGGTTATTAACTGCCCCAATTTCAATATTATTGTGTTTCAGGGACTAGAGAGGCCTAAGAAAAGGGAGAGAGATGGGGGAAAGGCCAAGCCATGGAGCAGCCAAACACACACAACATTTATCAATTACATTCATTATCTTATATGGGTGTGGTCCGTGGCACTCTGAAACAATTACAATAGTAACATCAACAATTACTGATTACAGATCATCATAACAGATAAAATGATAATGAAAAAGTTTGAAATACTGTGAGAATTGTCAAAATGTGACACAGAGGCACAAAGTGAACACATGCTGTTGGAAAAATGGTGCCAAAGACTTGCTTGATGCAGGGTTGCCACAAACCTCCAATTTGTAAGAAACACAATATCTGTGAGGTACGATAAAGTGAAGTGCAATCAAATGAGGTATCCCTGTATAAAAAAATAACAATCTGAAATGAAAATTCAATGTGGTCACAGTAAGGAAAGTGTTAGGGGTTGCCAAGATTGAAGGTTCCCAGAAGCGTACTAAGGTTTTTTTTTTGCCTTGTTTCGTGGAATATATATTATTAGATATTGATTCATTTTGGTATTGTATGAAAAATATGAGCTTAAGTTCATTTTTAAAATAGTTTAAATATTTTAGGAATTTATGGAAGAAGAGAAATAGAGTGTATAATTTTCAAACCCTCATGGAGGGAGGAGAAGGAACAAAGAAAATTCCAGTAAAATGCAGGAAAGGGGATGTCAGAGCAGCCATCTCCAATAAGAAGGATGTGATTAATGGATCCCTGTGCTGGTTTGGATGTATTATGTCTCCCAAAATGCCTTTATCTTTGATGCAATCTTGTGGAAGCAGATGTATTAGTGTTGATTAGGTTGGAACCTTTGGATTAGGTTGTTTCTATGGAGATATGACCCACTCAACTGTAGGTGATAACTCTGATTAGATATTATCTATGGAGGCATGGCCCCATCCATTCAGCATGGGCCTTGATTAGTTCACCGTAGTCTTATAAAAGCTCAGTCAGGAGCTTACTACTAGTTGCAACTTAGAGAGACAGTTGGAAGACAGATGTCGAAAGCAGACTTTTGCTCCAGAGAAGCTAAGAGAGGACAGACGCCCCAAGAGCAACATTTTGAAGAATGCACAGGAACTGAGAGGAGCTGGAACTCAACCCGGGATCAGCAGATGCCAGCCATGTGCCTTTGCAGCTAACAGAGGTTTTCCTGGATGCCATTGGTCTTCCTTTGATGAAGGTACCCTATTGTTAATGCTTTACCTTGGACAATTAATGGCCTTAAGACTGTAACTTTGTAACCAAACAAATCCCCTTTATAAAAGCCAATCCATTTCTGGTGTTTTGCAACATGACAGCATTAGCAAATTGGAACAATGCCAGAGTGAAGCTTTGAACATAACACTTAGCAGGAAGATTTGAATAAAAGGCAGAAACTGACTAGAATTCTTCAAGCAAGCTGCTGTTAAAATCCTGGATAACAAACCTCTGTCTCAGTAAATACTTAATCTGCTTTTAATTGACCGAATAAAAGAAAGAGACCCATCCCCTTTTTTCCCTCAGTAAAAGAATGAAGTCTTAAATGTCGAGGTTTTAAAAGGTCACAATATTATTTCATAAAAAAACACCTAAGCCAATAACGGAATAGCATTTCTGTGAAAAAATAATAGGAGCCTATCATTATTGTTTTTTACTGTTTCTCTTCCTTTTTGATTTTCCTTTTGTTCCCCAGAGCTAGAACTTCCAGAGCCTTCTCGCTGAGATGCCATCTTTTTGTATGCAATTTCAAAGAGCTTCAGTGATGTCTGCTGAAAAGAGAATGCTGCCTGACTTGTTTTCTCCTCTTTCACTATCTTTTTGAGCCTGGAGCTCCCTCATCTTGGAAATCTCTTCTTTTAGCTTGTTGCACACTCATGTGCTGGCAATTGATTCTAAATTCTTCCATCTTGGTTTCTGTGTCATGAGTGATTCCTTCAGCCAATATTAACTGCTTCGACTCATTCCTTCTTTCTCTGGTCTTCCTCAGCATAGTTCTCTGCATTTTAAACCATATTTTCAATATCATCTTTGCGTAACCCACAGGAAGATCAGATCACCGTCTGGGGCTCATGTCCTGTGCCCTTATCTTTGGCAGAAACAAGAACAATCCCATTGGCATTAATATCAAATGTAGCTTCAATCTGAGGGACTCCATGAGGGGCTGAGAGAATTCCAATCAAGGTAAATTGTCCAAGAAGTTTGTTTTCTCTAGCCATCTCTCTCTCACCTTGACACACTTTAATCTCCACTTGAGTCTGTCCACCAGCAGCTGTAGAGAATACCTGGCTCTTCTTGGTTGGAATAGTGGTGTTCCTGTTAATAAGTTTAGTAAAGACACCTACCAGAGTCTCAATACCCAGAGACAGGAGTGACATCCAGGAGAAACACATCTGTGACATCACCAGCCAACATACCTCCCCGGATGGCAGCTCCAGTGGCCACAGCCTCATCAGTATTGACAGCTTTTCTTGGGGCTTGGCCAAAAAGATCCTGCACTGTCTGCTGAACCTTGGGCATCCTAGTCATGCGACCTACAAGAATCACTTCCATTTTTCTCTTGCTGACTTCTGCATCTTGCATGGCTTTTTGGCATGGGGCAATATTTCTCCTGATTAGATCAATGACAGTCACCTCAAACTGAGCCTGGGTGAGCTTCATGTTCAAATGCTTAGGTCCAGAAGTGTCCATTGTAAGATATGGCAGGTTGATGTCACTCTGTACAGATGAAGAGAGTTCACACTTGGCCTTCTCAGCAGCTTCCCACACCCTCTGAAGCACCATATTGTCTTTGGTCAAATCAACCCCTGTCTCTTTCATGAGCTCCTTCACGGTGTGTTGTAGCAAGGCCTGGTCCAAGTCTTCACCACCTAGGAAAGTATTTCCATTGGTGAATTTTACCCCAAATGCTCCTTTCTGAATTTCCAGAATAGAAACATCAAAGGTTCTACCACTTAAATCATATACAGCAATGATTTTTATCTTCTGATTTGTCTAGACTGTAGGCCAGAGCAGCAGCTGTGGGTTCATTAATCACTCAAAGAACATTTAGTCCAGATATCTGACCTATATCCTTAGTGGCCTGTCTCTGAGAGTCATGGAAATAAGCTGAGACTGTGATCACAGAATTTTTTGCTGTATGCCCCAAGTAATTTTCTGCAGTCTCCTTCATCTTCTCAACACAGATGCTCCAATTTGACTTGGAGAATAGAGTTTTCCATGAGCTTCAACCAAGGCACCAACATTGGAGGCACGGACAATTTTAAAGGGAACATTTTAAATATCTTTCTATACTTCAGGGTCATCATATCATTGGCCAATAAGATGCTTGATGGCATAGAATGTGTTGCTTGGGTTAGTGACAGCTTGTTGTTTGGCTGGCATGCCAACCAGATGCTCACCATCTTCTCTAAAAGCCACAGTTGAAGGGATAGTTCTGGCACCTTCAGCATACTCCAGCACCTTTGCTTGTTTACTTTCCATAATTGCCACACAGGAGTTGGTAGTACCCAAATCAATACCAACAACTTCTCCTTTGATTGATTCTGATGCACAGTCCCATCTTGAAATAATTCTAAAAGCCTTGTGACTAAGGCCATACCAGCCATCCTGGTGGCCGGTGGTCGTGGAAGTCTGGGAGGCTGCAGTGCTGACAGGACAGGCAGCTGTGGCTCAGCTGGCACTTGTCACGAAGGCTAGACCATAGGAATACAGACAAGGCAGCAAAAGGTACTCAGACTGCCTATTCCTGAGTTTTAACTGTTATTGCTAAATTCTGAGATGCTGTGTTCTTTGTGTATAACCTGGTAGTTCCCTGGAACATTGGGTATCTGTGTGACACCTAAGACTAAGAGTTAGAGTTTTGCTGCTCTGAAAGTCAGCATTACTCCATACAGCAATTGTTAAAGAAGTTTAAAAAGAGATCAGACTTCAGTTAGAGACATGAACAAAATGGACTTGGTTAGGACTAAGGTAAATCAGAATACTGGATAAAGGATGATATTATCTGTATTTTAAAACTTAAACTTCTGTATGAAACCAAAGGAAGGTGTTTATTTGGTCCAAAATAGAATTTTTTTGTAGTATACTATCTAATTTAACTGTCTGGTCGGTTTATTTAAAAAATCTAATTACATGGAACCTAGAATACAGAATAAAATCTCATTATTCTGTACAGGTTAATGTAATACCTGGATACAGCCTGGAGTATTTTGGGCAGAAAATAAAAAAGTATTTGCAAAGTCCCTTGATGGACTGGGGAAAATGTGGAAATATTAAAGTTTCCCACCCAGGGAATTCCTGATATTCTTTCAAGCATTAAGAACTCCCAGTTTAATAAGCCAAGCCCTCAATCTTGAGGCTTGCCCTTAAGAAACCTATTTCTGCAATGGTGAAGCTAAGCCTGGTTGTAATTACGCCTAAATGTCACCCCCAGAGCACATCTTTTGTTGCTTAGATGCAGCCTCTCTCTTTCAGTTAACTCTGCAAATAAATTCATTACCCTCCCCGCTATGTGGGACATGACTCCCAGAAATGAGTCTGGCCCTGGCATCATGGGATTGAGAATGTTTTCTCAACCAAAAGAGGGGAAAGAAATGGAACCAAATAAAGTTTCCATGGCTAAGAGATTTCAAATAGAGTCGAAAGGTCATTCTGGAGGTTACTCTTACTCGAGCTTTAGCCAGATACTGGAAATTGCCACAGTTTCCCAAACCCCAACCATCAGTATTCCTAAAAACCCTAGGGAGTGCCTGGGGTACATCTAAGTTTCCATAAAAGTTTTTCTTAGTAAGTTTATTTTTTTCAGAAACTTAAGGCCTCCAGATTGATCTTATGCCAGATAAGCCCTGAAACTTAAAAGTACCAGTCTCTCCAAGAACATCAACCAGTTTCATTCCTCTATCCCATAAGGTCAACACCCCTTTTCAGCATGAAGAACCTAAAATGGTCATTGCTCAGATATCCCTGAAGATTGAGAAAATGATGAAATGAGAGGGAGGAGGTGTAACCGAGAAATTAAGATTTAACAAATGACTGTGACTACTCAGTCATTATATAGATATTTCTTTTTAGTGTCTAGTGTTTTAGAATAGCCACAAGGAAATACCTGAACTTGTTGAACTGCAATCCAGTAGCCCTGACTTTTTATAATCATTGTATAACTCTTCAGCCAAAAAAAAAAGAGGTGGTTGTCCATTTTTGTATGGATCTACTTATGGATGTTTTGTTCTGTTCAACTGATCGATCTCTCTCTATATATATCTGATAATACTACACTGCCTTGTTAACCTACCACTATTGTAAGTCTTAAAATTGGGTAGAGGAAAATGCTAGTGGTCAATAAGGGGGGCTGGCAAGGGGTATGGGATGTTTGGGGTTTTCTTGTTTCTTTTTATATCTTTTTCTGGGGTAATGATCATGGTGATGAATGCACAACTATGTGATGATACTGTGAACCATTGATTGTATATGTTGGATGGATTGTATGGTGTGTGAATATATCTCAATAAAATTACATAAAAAAAGAAGACAGAGCAAATATAATTTATCTTAGAAATTTGAAGACGGCTGTGGCAGTTTGAAACTGTTATGGACCCCAGAAGAGCCATAAACTTTTAATCTACTCCTGTTGGGTGGAACCTTTTGATTGACTGTTTCCATGGAGATGTGACTCACCCAACTCTAGGTGAGACCTCTGATTATATTATTTCCATGGAGGCATCACCCCGCCCATTCAGGGTGAGTCTTAATTAGGTCACTGGAGTCCTTTAAAGAGAAGCTGACAGCAGTATTTTGGAGCAAGACATTTCAGAGAGAAGCTAAGAGTAAACACAGACCCAGATGCTTAGAGATGCTGGGAGATGCAGACACCTTAAATATACCTTAAATACAGTTATCAAGTTCAAGCAATTTGACATTGATATAAAGCTTATCATATACATTCCAGTTTTTTCATATATCCGAATAATGTCCTTTTGGGTCTTTTCTCCTCCATTATTAGTTCCAGTCCAGAATCATGGATTGCATTTAATTGTCACTGTAGCTTTAGTCACTGTTTCTTTTTTTAAAAATTGTGGAAATGTATATAGAACGCTTCCATTTCAATCACTCTTTCAAGCACATCCATTCACAATGTTGCACTACCTTCAGGACCATCCATTACCAGCACATTCCCATCACCCCAAACAGAAATCCTGTACCCATTAACTCCCCATTCCCTCACCCCTCTGCCCCTGGTAATCTCTACTTCCTGTCTCTATGAATTTGTATATTCTCTTTATTTCACATCAGTGAGATCATACAATATTTGTCCTTTTATGTCTGGTTTATTTCACTCAAAAGATGTCTTCAGGGTTCACCCATGTTGTTGCATGTATCAGAATTTTATTCCTTTATGTGGTTGAACAATATTTCATAGTATGTATATGCAATATTTTGTTTATTTATTCATCCATTGATGGACACTTGGGTTGCTTCTACTTTTTGGCTAATGTGAATAATGCTGCTATGATCATTGGTGTATAGATATCTGTCTGAGCCCCTGCTTTCAATTCTTTGGGGTATATACCTAGAAGTGGGATTGCTGGGTCATAAGGTAGTTCTGTTTCAATTTTTGAGGAACTGCCAGACTTTTCCACAGCAGTTCAACCATTTTACATTCCCACCAACAATTTTAAGTTCCTTATTTGCCCACATACTCTATGGCACCTGCTATTTTCATTTTTTAAAAAAATAATAGCCAATTTAGTGGGTGTGAGGTGGTATATCATTGTGGTTTTGATTTTTATTTCCCTAGTGTCTAGTGATGTTGAGTAGCTTTTTATGTGCTTAGTGGTCATTTATGTATCTTCTTTGGAGAAATGTCTATTCAAATTCTTTGCCCATTTTTAAATTGGGTTGTCTTTTTACCGCTGAGTGGTAAGAGTTCTTTATACAGTCTGGATTTTAAACCCTTATCAGATATAGTTTCCAAATATTTTCTCCCATTCTGTTGATGGTCTTTTCACTTTCTTGATAATGTCCTTTGATGCACAAAACTTTTTAATTTTGGTGGTGTCCAGTTTATATACTTTTTCTTTTATTTCTCATGCTTTTGGTGTAAAATCTAAGAAACCATTGGAGAAAAAGTAATTTTAACATATATGACAAAGAAAAAGACAAATAACTTACTGAAAAGAAATTGGCAGAAAATATGAACATATGGAAAAATTCCAATCTTCTGTGTAATTGATGGAAAGCAAACTAAAACTACAATGAGATTCTATTTTTCATTTATTTAGACCAGCAACAATTTCAAAGCTCTGTTATAGCAAGTGAAGTTAGGGTTTGGAAAAAATGCTACTGTTAAATGCTGCTCTTGGGAATATAAGTTGGTATAGCCACTTTGGAAGCCATTTGGCAGTATCTATTAAAAGAAAAAAGGTTCATATACTATGATTCAGCAAAACTCCTGAGGCTTAGACTAGAGAAAGACGTGCACATACACTCAAGTCCTTGAAATACTGTTTTATCATTAAATAAACAACAAACAAACCTGTTTTAATAATAATGGATCAATTTATCCATTAGGAGAGGAAATGCTAAATAAATTATACTCTATTCATATTTCAGAATATTGTGCTAAAGTTAAAAAGAAAGAATTGGATCCATTTTGATGATACAAAATAATCTTTAAGACACAATGCTGAGTAAAAAATCAAGTAGATTCATCCAAAGACTTAAAAAAAAAAACACTCCAAAATAATGCCATATTAATGTGAATGCATAGAAAAAGACATGCACATATTCACATCAAACTGAAAGGAGAAATGATTTCTTAGAAAAGGAATAGGATTTTAGTTGGTTGTCTAGTGGAAATTTTGCCTTATTTATAATAGTTTATTATTTTTTAATGATAAGATAGTATTTATGTAGTAAATCTACAATTAAAATAATAGCTTTAAAATTGTTATAATATAATGTTGGCTCTTTGAACTAGATTTCCTGTTTTTATTTTTTGGTAGTTTTTTTTTTTTTTTTTTTGGCTTTTATAAAGGGGGTTTATTTGGTTACACAGTTACAGTTTTAAGGTCATGAAGTGTCCAAGGTAACACATCAATAATCGGGTAACTTCACTGGAGGATGGCCAATGGCGTCCAGAAAAACTGTGTTAGCTGGGAAGGCACATGGCTGGCGTCTGCTCCAAAGTTCTGGTTTCAAAATGGCTTTCTCCCAGAATGTTCCTCTCTAGGCTGCAGTTCCTCAAAAATGTCACTCTCAGTTGCTCTTGAGATGTTTGTCCTCTTGTAGCTTCTCTGGAGCAAGAATGTGTTTTCAACGGCTGCCTTCAAACTGTCTCTCATCTTCAGCTCCTCTCTCAGGTCCTGGGCATTTTTCAGAGTGTCCCTCTTGGCTGTAGCAAGCTTGCTCCTTCTGTCTGAGCTTATATAGTGCTCCAGTAAACTAATCAAGGCCCATGCTGAATGGGAGGGGCCACATCTCTATGGAAATGATCCAATCAGAGTTATCACCTACAGTTGGGTGGGGCGCATTTCCATGGAAACACTCAATCAAGGAATCATAATCCAATCAACACTAATATGTCTGCCCACACAAGATTTTTGGTAGATTTTAACAATTATAAATAGGTGTTGAATTCTATTGAATTTTTTTTTCACCATATGTTGAGATTATTAATAGATTTCCTTACTTTGAAAGTCACGCATTCGGAGAAAAAAGTCAACTTATTAATGGTGGATTATTCCATTATTTTATTTCTTAATTCTGTTTACCAAGCATTTAGTATTTTCACATACAAATCCATGATTGAGATAGTCTATAATCTCTTTTGCTAGAATCTGATATGAGAATTACTACATATGAATTAGGAAGTTTTTAATATTTCCCCCATGCACTGGAGTAATTTCTATCTTGTGGGAATTTTATATTCTATTGTCCCTTGAAATTTAGAAAGAATTCCCTAGTGAAACTTTATGGGCATTGGCTTTTTGGTGACATTGATTCATTGAATTTTTCTCCATTACTTTAATTATTTACTTATACAGGTTTTCCACTTGCTGTTGTGTACGTTATTATATCTTTTTCCAGGAAAGCATCCATTTCAATGAGCTATTCAAACTTATTAGATAGAGTTCTGTGTCTATGGGAAGGCTGGGATCCCTTGAGAAGAGACCCTGTATCATATCACCAATCAACCTAGGACTCATCACAAGCTTCAGAAGAGAATTTCATGTTAATTTTTTTTCTTCCCATTTTTTCCCCTGATACCTTACATAAAAGCACAGGTGTGGCTAAGAGTTCAGGTTTCAGATGGGAGTATAACTGAACTGGTATCAACCTGCAGTGATACGGGAGTTGGGATGCTGTGTTTCCTTTCTTTGCGGGATGTAAATTTTTCATCGGGGCAAAAGACAAGGTATTATGCTTGGGGAACAAAGGGAGTGAAACATGCTAGATAGTTTCCATTTGCCCCAACCTCCTCCACTTTGTGACCCAGGAAGCTTACTATTATGGATGGCATTAATGGTTTCTGTTTGGGTTCAGCCAATGAGACGCACTGGCAGGAACTGGAGAAGGATGAGGCTTTTCACTAGGCTATCTCACTAGGTGTAAGTAAGTACAACACTGCCGTCTGCAGTTCTTATAGGAGGTGGGATAAAAGACTTATTTATACTGATAGCTTCTCAGGTAATGGGCATATTGAGATAAAAGAAAACTTTAAGGAAGAACTTTTCACCAAAAAGCTTTAAGGAAGACATTTTCACTTTTTATTTTAGGTCCTATTTTACTCTTATTACCTGTCTTAAAGTTAGCCTCTGCTTTTGCCCTTTCTTGTTTGAGACTATTGTCAGAATGGGCCAAGAACTACTAATACCTCTAGTCTTCAAGTTTTAGCTCAGAAGGTGAACTACATAGCCAGTAACCTGACCCATTGAGGTGAAAATTTGTTAAAACTTAAAGATCCTGATATATGGTTCTTATTCTCAGCTTATGGAGTACCTATTTATCTATTTAAATGCATATGTTAATGGAAATGCAGAATGAGAAGACTCAGGTGCTTTCATTTACTTCTTACTGGAATTATCATCAAACACCCCCTCCCACCTCCATCCTTACCGGGTTCCAAACTAGATGATGCCCCGCTCCCTCCTTCCCAGTCCCACTGGCCACCCTAGATCTTGGGTTATTGTTCTCTGTGTAAAGCTGGATATTTACTGAGCTTTGGTTCTTTTATAAAGACTTGTATATACTAAAAAAGAAAGTGTTAGGACAGAACAGGAACAGACCTAGGGTCTACCGGTCTACCACACACCCACCCCCACCCCCTCCAACTGCCTCCCTAGTTGCAAGTTCTGGAACCATTTTCTCAGCCATGCCTTGCTTCTGGGACCAGCTAACAACTTTTTTTTTTTTTTTTTTTTTTTTGGTGGTCAGCTTCTCATTGTCAACCAACCATGAGCTCCAAGATTCATTAGAATTATTCTGCTGAAGAGGTGGCCTTGTCAACTGCCCAGTCAACCCACATCTGTGACCCTTCTATACCTACCTTTCTCTCTGAGCTTCTATTTCAACCACAACTGATGTGAACCACTTCTTCCATGAGTGGGCGAAGGAGAAGCATGAGGGTATCAAGTGTTTCTTGGAGATATGGAACTAGTACATGGGTTATATCCTCTTCCAGGATGTGCAGAAGCTCTCCCAAGATGAGTGGGGCAAAACCCTGGAGCCATGGAAGCTGCCATGGTCCTGGAAAAGAGCCTGTATCCAGCCCTTTCGGATCTGCATGCCCTAGATTCTGCCAACACAGACTCTCATCTCTGTGACTTCCTGGAGAGCCATTTCCTAGAGAAAGAGGTGAAACTCATCAAGAAGATAGGCGACCACTTGCCCAACTTCCACAGTGCACAGGCTGGACTGGGAGAGTATCTCTTTAAAAGGTTCACCCTTAAGCACCTCTAGGAGTCTGGGAGCCCAGAGACTTTAGGTGGGGGGTGTGCCTCTGCATTCCCCTGACATCCAGGCTTCTGTCTGAGTGCCTCCATCCAGCCAGGGGCAACTTTTTAATCAACTACCTTGCAGCCCTCTAACAAGCTGTGAACCAAGTGTAAACAATAAAACTTTTTGCAGCAAAACAGTGTGCTAAAACTTTGGGGATGGAGGAATAACGAAGACATGGCCCCTGCTTTCAAAGAGTTAATAATATAGTTAGGGAAACAGACTTAAAATATCTATAATATGTGACAAATTTTATAATAGCAGCTTGGACAAAGTGTTGGTGTGTTGCTGTTCATTCTTCCTAAATGAAAGAAGCTTCATCAAAGAAGTGCCACTGGACGTGCATGGAGGCAAAAGGACTGGACATTCTTGCTGTGATGGCAACAGCATGCTGAGTCCTGATCGTGGAGAGTCATCCATTTCTGTTAGAGGTAGAGTGAATGAGAGGAATGGCAGAAAATGATTGTGGAATGGCACATTGAGGCTGGTTTATCAAGGAATTTGAATGTCAAGGTGTAGAATTTAAACTTTATTTTTCCAACAGAACCACCAAATTATTTTAAGTAGAAGGGTGATACGATCAATTCGAAATTTTAGAAAATAACTGGTCACAACATGATGCATGTTGAATGAAATAATTTTTAGGTGTAATATAAATGTCAGGCCACGAGTCCCTCCTGAATTCCCAAGGGAAGCAGTCTTACTGATCTGCATGTGGACACTGATACCTGACGGGGACCCCAAAGCTCCAGGATTCAGAAAAAAGATAAACACATTTTCAATTTCTGAGCAGGATGAAGGGAATAGGAAGGTATCAAGGAAATGACTCCAGGGGAAAGAGTTCTACAGCATGAAGGATAACAAAGAGATGTCACTTCACTCCAATATAGGTGTTGGGATCACCAAGAAAGACACTACTCGCTCAGGCACTGGATGGAGTCCTTACTTACATAGAGAAGAGACCATACAAGCTCAGCTTCTCTAGTGGGTGTCAGTTCCCCATGGCCGGCAGTTCTCCACAGCGGATGACCTAAGGAGAAGATGGTCTACACACACCCTTCTCTCTGTGTGCTATAGGAGAGGGACCCCACTTCTTCTCCCCCAGGAACAGAGAAAGCTGTGGGGTTGGCCAGGTGCCAAAAAACACACATACCTAGCCAGGAAGTCTCCAGTGAATGTTTACATATGCTTGGGGCAAAGGGCCACTAACTACTCTGAGATGGGTTTTATCTCCAGTAACTCCTGAGAAGATAGTCATCCCATGATTATCATCTCATCCTAGGAGCCAGGCTAACACAGCTAGGCCTATGGACAGGGTTTATTGGTGGGTCCCTGGGAAAAGTGGCAGGCCATGCTCAAACTCACCTACCACAAAAAGGCAAACGTGTTGAGTTTACCAAGATGAGAGAAATACAAACTAACAGTGGTGGTGGCAAAGAGGTACTGGTGGTCTGCGGGAAAGGCAGTGCTTTCTTTCACTCTCTTCCCTTTCAACTTCTCGTATTCTCACTTTAATTTTTGTGTCTATAAAGTCAATGTAAACAATCAAAAAATTATTTCAAGTACAATATTTTTAGAGTTTATTGTGGTAGTTACCTTCTGGCTGTGTGGCAAGACTGTATTTATTAGCTTCTTTGAATTTAGGGATGACCATGACTTACTTTGGATAATGAAATGTGAAAAAAAGTGGAGTGTATATCAATTCAGTGTGGCCGTATTTTATCTTTGGTTGCTCCTCTCTTTCTGTCCCCTACCACAGTGATAGTGATAGCACATGGTAAGATGGAGCCTCTGTCAGCCTGTATGCCTGAGTGACCTGATGTGAGTGGAGCCAGCTTGTTAACATGTTACTATAAATGAGAAAGACATTTTTGAAGTTTTACATCACTTAAATATTGGGGCTGGATGTTACTTCAGCAAACCTAGCATATCCTTGTTTTCCCAACAATTTGACCCATATTTGACAAAGTGAGAGGTAGCTATGAGGTTAAAGGGACTTAGATCCAGGCCTTAGAGAAAGTTGAAAGTTGAAAGAGTCAGGGGATAGGATTCTTCAATCATATTTCAAAGACTTTTTTAAACTTTTGATTTTGAAAGCTTTCAAACATATAGAAAAGTCAAAGGGACAGTACAAAGAACTTATATTTCCTTTATCCAAAGTATTCTCTAATTTTTAAGACATTGTCACATTTGACATATCTTTTTCTTCTTATCTCTTCTTGCTCTTTCTGTTTATCTAATCTTTTTTTCTGAACCAGTTGAGAATAGGTTGCCCTTTTTACCACTTAATAATTCAGTATATATTTCCTAAGATCAAGGATATTCTCTCACATAACCAAAATACAGTGATCCAATTCACTATATTTAACATTTATAAATTACTTTAATCTACAGTCAATATTCTAATTTTGTCCATTTTCTCAATAGTGGTCTTTATAGCATTTTTTCCAGTATAGGCACCAATGTAGGGTGAAATACTGTTGTCATGTCTCTTTAGTCTCCCTTGATCTGAAATTTTTCCTCCACATTTCCTTGTTTTTCATCTATGTTGGCATTTTTGAAGAATGCAAGCCAATTATTTTGTAGAATGTCTCTCAGCATGGACTTGTCAGATATTTTCTTATGAGTAGAATGCAACTTGTCCATTTTAGACTAGAATACCTTATAAGTGATGTTATGTCCTTCTCAGGGTATTAAACCCTGAGATACTCACTTGAACACTTGTTTAAGGTGTTGCCTGCTTTCTCTACTTTGTAGTTACTATTGTTCCAGTTGTAATTAATAAGTAATATGTATGAGAAAGTTTTGAGAATATGTAATGTCTTGTTCTTCCTCAAATTTCATTTGCTCCCCCCAACCAAAGATTTAGCATTGATCATTTTTGCCTGAATCAATTTTACTAAAATGACTGTAACATAGTGATTTTGTAACACCATCTTCCTTCTATATTTTTTAGATTTTTACTTCTCATCCATCCATCCACCCATCCTTCTGCCCATCTTTCCATCCATCCATCCATCCATCCATCTATCTACCATCAGTATTTTCTCTTTATTTTATTCCATGAGTTATATTCTATTACTGTGTTTAGATATTGTGGCGCCCAAATTGTCCCAGACTTAGCTGGTGGGAATATCTTCAGGTGACCTCTTGTGTCATTTTGATATGGCTTGACCATTTTTTTAAACAGGTTTATTGAAGTATATTTGGCATACAATTTGATGACTTTCAACATAAAGTACATCTGAGAATCACCACAACAAATAAGACAATGAATATAGCAATCACCTCAAAAGTTTCCTTGTCCCCATGTTACCAGGCAATCATGGATTTGTTTTCTGTCACTATTGGTTAGTTTGCATTTTCTAGAATTTTATATAAATGGAATCATGCAATATATACTCTTTATTGTCTGACTTCTTTCAGACAATAAGCATAATTATTTTGAGATCCATCCATGTGTTTGTGTGTATCAACAGTTTGCCTCTTTTTATTGCTGAGTAATATTCCACTTTATGGATATAAAACAGTTTATCCATTCACTTGTTGATGGACATTTGGATTGTTACCAGTTTTTGTGCTATTACAAATAAAGATGTTGTGGATATTTATGTATGTTTTGGGGGAGACATATGCTTTTATTTCTCTTAAATAACTAGGAGTGGAATGGCTGGGATGCATATAGGTGTATGTTAAACTTTTAAAGAAAATACTGAACTGCTTTCCAAAGTAGCTATATTATTTCCTGTTCTACCAGCAGTGTATGATAGTTCCCGTTGCTCCACATCTTCATCATCACTTGGTGTGGACAGTCTTTAAATTTAGCTCTTTTAGTAGGTGAGCACTGATATCTCATTGTGGTTTTAAATGCCATGTTTTGTGATATATTATCAACCCCCCATGTGTGTACAATTTTGCATTCTCACAAGCAGTGTATTATTTCTACAGACTCATCAACAGATTGCATTGTCAAACTCTTGTACTTTTCCCAATAGGATAGTTACTATTGATATCTATGTGAATTTTTATTATAAGTGAGGCTGAATATACTTTTATATATAAGGGCCACTTTTACATTTGTGAATTATCTTTCATGACTTTTGCCCATTTTTCTATACAACTAAGTCTTTTCCCAATTTAATAAAGTTCTTTATGTGATAGGGATATTAGCCCTCCATCTTTGATGTTGCAAATATGTTCTCCCAATTGTCATTTGTCTTTTAATCTTTCTTAAGGTGACTTTCTTTTTTGCCATGCAAAGATTTATTTTAGTTTTTTGTAATCAGAATTATCAATCAATTTTTTTTTTATTGCATCAAATTTTGAGTCATGGTTAGAAAGACTTGGCATACTTCCAGGTTTTGGAGGATTTCACCTATATTCTCTCAGTACTTGTATAATTTTATTTTTATTTATTTCTCAGGTTCATTGAGAGTTTATTCTTGCATATTGTGTGATTCTTTGTATTTCTTCATATGGCTTTCCAGTTGTCCCAAGATCATTTATTGAAATGCCCATTTTTGACCAGTGATTTAAGATATCACATTTATCATTTACTAAATTTCCATATGTACTTGGATCTATTTCTGGAATTTCTTTTCTATTTCATTGGCTTTTTTTTTCCCAAGCACTTGTACCACACTGTTCTAATTATAGAGGCTTTGTAATATCTGGTTATTCTAGACCCACCTCATAACTCTTCCTTTTCATTGCTTTTCTAGCTCTTCTTACATATTTTTCCATATGAACTTTAATATCAAATTTTCCACCTTCAGAAAAATGACTTGGTATATTTAATGAGATCACATTAAAATTATAAATTAACACAAAACACCAACATTTTGATGATGTTGAGATGCCCTCTCCAAGAATAGGCAAGTCTTTCTATTTGCTTGAGTCTATTTTTGTATCTTTAGGAGTGTTTTTTCTTTTCTTCATACAGATTTTGCATATTTATTTTTAAATCAACTTGAGATTTATATACAGTAAATAATATTCATTTACATTGTACTATTCAGTGAGTTTTGACAGATTTATACACCTGAAACCACAAAACATTTCCATCACTTCCAAAAGTTTCTTCTGGTTTTGCCTATTTCCTCTTAGATTTCTAAAGATTTTATCTTTTTTATTGCTATTGTAAATGTGGATTTTTCATCCATGATATATTCAGTATATAATTTTAAAAAGTTATTGAATTTTGATTTCTAAATTTATATTCTGATACATTACTGAATTATTTTATTGAGTTAATTTTGTCATTGATTCCTAGTGGTTTCAACTTAAAGTATTGTGTCAAATAGAGATTCACCTCTTCTTTAACAACAATTATGCCTATGATTGTTTTATCTCTTTTCATTGGTTACATTATCAGAACAATGCAATATTCGTGAGTACTGAAGACAGTGTGAATCATTTGCCTTGTTCCTGATCTTAGTGGAAATGCCTCTAGTGCTTATTTCCCTGCTAAAGAAGATGCTGGCTTTCAGACTGAGGTATACATGTTTTATCTAGGGTTGCCAGATCTAGTGAGTTAACATACAGGACACCCAGTTTGCATTCATATGCATGTTTGAAGAAAGTGATTTTATTTAAACAAAATCAGTTTATACTGATTTTTATGCTATAAAATGAATGCCAAAATCAGCGAAGGAAGCATTATTTGCTTTGCTGCACCACAGCTGAGATCCTCTAAATCTCCCCTTCCTTATACGACTCAGATCAGAGACCACGAGTTGTCAGTGAGCCCTTTGAGACATCCACCATTGGGGAACAGTAGGGATGGGGTTGGAAGCTGGTGGCATCTCTCTTTGCCTACATCCAGTGTTAACTACCTGAACTCTCTTGTTGAGGCATCATTTCATTAAGGACAGTGGTAATCATGTTGGGTCTTTAAGGCTGTCCTTTAACATCCTTCTCTTCCCTTCTGGTACACACTACTCTCATGTATTTCAGTCAGGGTTCAAAGTCACTTTCTGAGTGCTAAAGCTGCACTCCCTTGAGATCATCTCAGTTTTTCAGTAACATTCAGCAGTATGTTGGAAACCCTCTTTTAATACCCATCTAGTTTATGGTCCCAATCTTTCAGTTATTTTCTTGTAGTCTTTGATGTTGGGCTAAGAAATCCAAGTAAAGTACCTTTTCAAGGAATGTTGTCATCTTTTTGAGAAATGCTGTACCTGGATGTGCCAGTTTGGATATAATATATCCCCCACAAATCTATGATCTTTTGATCCAATCTTATGAGATATTTGGATTAGGTTGTTTCCATGGAAATGTGACTCACCCAACTGTAGGTGATACTTTTGATTGGATTATTTCCATGGAGGTGTGGCCTGGCCCATTCAGTGTGGGTCTTGATTAGTTTACTGGAGTCATTTAAAAAGAGCCACACAGGCCCAGAGTTGCTGCTGATGCTTTGAGGTGATAGTTCAGAGTTTGCTCTGGAGAAGCTAAGAGAGGACAAAATGCCCCAGAGCAACTGAGAGAGACTTTTGGAGAGGCACTTGGGAGCTGACACTTAAGAGATGCTTGCTGATGCTTTGGAGAGCCTAGCCCAGAGTTTGATCCAGAGAAGCTAAGAGAGCCAAGCTCAGAGACATTTTGGAGAAAGCCATTTTGAAACCAGAACCCTGGAGCAGACACCAGCCATGTGCCTTCCCAGCTAATGGAGGTTTGCCAGAAACCATCGGCTGTTCTTCAGTGAAGGTATCCCCTTATTATGTCTTAGTCTGGGCACTTTTATGGCCTTAGGAATGTAACTTTATAACCAAATATACCCCCTTTATAAAAGCCAATCCATTTCTGGTGTTTTGCATAATGGCAGCATTAGCAAACCAGAACACTGGACTTTGTTTAAATTATTCACATTAACCTGAAATATGCTCTGGTAGATTTAGTTTTAAAAGTTCAAATTCAAGATCTTTGCAACATACATATCATGTCTTTTCTTCTAAAACAAAAGAGTGAAGTAGACACACATGAACAATTAATCTTTTCATCTTCCCTTTACACACTGGCATGTGACACAGTCCATACTGAGGTAAATGTATGAAGATTTTGGCACATGAGGATAATGCAGCAGTATGAAATTAAGGTTTCCATAATATTTGATTGAAGGATAAGAAGTATCTCTGCTTCATCTATTATTATTGCTTTAAATATATAAAGTAAAATGCAATAGAATAACAAGAAGAGTATTAGAAGGGTATGTTAATATACCCTTTTTGATGGTTAATTTTATGTGTTAACTTGGCTAGGTTATGGTGGCCAGTTGTTTAGTCAAACACTGGCCTAGTTGTTACTGTGGAGGTACTTCATAGATGGAATTAACATCTACGATCTATTGACTTTAAGTAAAGGAAATTACCCTCAGCAAAATGGGTGGGCCTCATTTGATGAACTGGAGGTCTTAAAGGGGAGAACTGAAGGTTTCAAGATTCAGAAAAAATTTGTCTCACATATGGCACTCTCCACTTCTCCGTAGCATTCCCTATAGACTCAGACTAAAAACTTCAGCATCACTCCACCCAGAATTTCCATCCTCTGACTAGCACTTGCCCCCACAACAGCATGTGCTAATTCCTTATATAAATCTCTTTTCACACACACACACACACACACACACACACACACAGACAGACACACACAACTATCCTATTGGTTCCATTTCACTGGGGAACCCTGATTCATAACTTTCTATAAGAAAATGATGGAACAAACAGACAAATTAGTAGATTAGAAGATTTTAAAAACCAAAATAAAAAGCCTGATATAATACATATGTAGAACTCTGAAACCAATAAATATGACTAGACTTTTTTTTAAAGCACAAAAGCACTATTTATAAAAATGAATGCATATGAGCAGAATGTTCAACTAGGATGAACTTAAATGTTTGGAAATGAACAGACATGTTGGTAGCAAGATGTGAGAATAACTAAGCGCCGAATGGTGTGTGAATGAGGTGGAACGGGGAAGCTCAGAGTCATATATGTCACCAGAAGGAAAGTTGGAGGTCAAAAGATGGGAATGTATAAAACTGAATCCTATGGTGGGCAATGTCCATGATCAATTGTACAAATACTAGAAATCGCTTCCATGAACCAGAACAAATGTATGAAAATACAATTAGAAGTTAATAATAGAGGGGCATATAGGGAAGAAATATATACCTATTGCAAACTATATACTACAGTTAGTAGTATTTCAACATTTTTTCATAAACAGTAACAAATGTACTATACCAACACTAAGAGTCAACAATTGAGGGGGGTTGGTTAGGGATAGGGAATGATTCCAGTTTCCTTTTCTTTTTTTCTTTTTTCATCTTTCATTTTATTTCTTGTCTGGAGTAATGAAAAGTTTCTAAAAACTGAAGAAAAATTAAGTGTGGTGATGGATGCACAGCTGTATGAGGGTACCGAGGGGCAAGTGACTGTACACTTTGGATCTTTGGATAATAGTATGGTATCTGAACAATCCCAATAAAAATTAAAAAAAAAAAAATGAATGCAAAATACCCTAAAGTGAGCGCATACAGAGACTATACATTCTTTACAAACTCATACAGAACAAAAGACTTCTTAACAGTTCTCAAATTTTATGACACAGGTAAAGTTCTTTAACAACAATGCAATTATATCATTGTCAATAAAAATGGCAAAAACCCCATATTTGGAAAAATACACACTCCTAAATAATCCATTGGTTAAGAAGGAAAACATTAAGAGAAATTATTAAATCTTTAGAGCAACATGACTCTCAGAATACATACATAAGATGTTTGATAATAAGCTTATGTGGCACTTGGGGGTAAGTTTATAGTTGCAAATGCATTTATTTAAAAGGCAAGAAGATACTGTGGCACTGTCAGACCCAGGCCTGTTTAAATTGTGGTTTCTATTTCTTTAGGTATCTTAAATAAATGGATAGCGCAAATAACAATTCACACAGAGACTATCCATGACAATAGCCAGTTTCTCAACTGTTGTATATTAAGGTATGTGATAGCACCATTATCTCAGTCAGTAAAATATATTTCTTAATTTTTAAAAACTTCCCTGCCTTTATGATTTGGAAATTAAATCATAATATTAATGGTATAAACATCATAAATAAACATTTCATTTTTTCTTGACATAAGAGGTAATTTAATACTTTCAAGTCCACTAGTTTGTTCATTGTTTTCTCCTCTTCTAAATAATTATGTATTTGCATTACTATAATATGTGAAAGATGCTGTTAGAAATCAAGGTTATTTGAGGCTCCAAGGTGTAGAGAGTTTCTTCATGTCATGCTCATTATCTTCAAATTTGTTTTTCTGAAAAAAAATAAAATAAAAAAACTAGTAACATCTAGAAATAACATATCACTTCATAAGAATTTAATTGTTTCCATGGCAATTTCTTAATAATAATCTTTCCTTCTTGTCTTTCTTTTGACCCTCCCTTTTAAACAGTGAAGATAATTTTTCACTGGCAAAGGATTTTATTCATAAATTATATTACATAGTAACAATTGTAATAGAGTCATAGTGTTAAAATGATTGAAAGTAGATTTCTATTGTTGCAATTCCTGGGAAATCTGTAGTCAGATTGTCATTACAGTCAAGAAATATTATGAATAATATGCAAAATATGTGAAAGCATTCATTTTACTTATTGTTATAACTTAAATATAAATAAATTTAGAAAAGATTTAAGGTCTCTTAAAATGAAACCACAAATGATAATCCTTTAACAATAATATATGAAAGAAAATCAGACACTAAATATAAATATGAGGATTGAAGAAATTTTTCAGTGAATCTAAGAGAATGTTGATAATACATTTCATATTAAATTAGTTTTTAATTTCTTGTTGACGAAAACAAGGAAAAATGCAATGGGACAAAGGAATCATGACAGTTCTTTGAAAAAGAATCTCTTTCTTGTTAGCCCCAAATTCTAAGGGAAAATTGTCACATGGATACTTTCATAAAAGTGAAACATAAAATTTTAAATAACAGCTTTGAAGAAAATGCACAAATGTCAAATATTAGTCTTTTAAAGAGGCAAAGGCATAAACTTAAACATAATTCAGTTAAAATACTTTGATAGAAAATATCCTTCTACTCCCTCTTCCTCCATTACCTTTCAGACAGTTACTTTTATGTGTTAACTTGGTTGGTTTATGGTGTCCTGTTGTTTGGTCAAGCATCGGCTAGTTGTGACCATGGAGATACTTTGTAGATGGGATTCACATCTACAAATGTATTCTTAAAACGGGTACATTTTATTGTATGTAAATTTTAGCTTAGTAGAATTTATGAGAAACAAAGTGTATTAGTAAGCTAGAAGACAGAGCCAAGTAATGTTCTTAATTTTAATTAAATAAGATAAATTTTTTAAGTATGAGAGAAAAGTCAAAAATCAAAGAGGTCCAAATCTGTCAAATAGAAATTGTGAAAGGATAATGCAGAGATTAGTGGGGAGAAAATATTGGTAGGATATTTGGAAAAATCCTAAAACTGAAGACAGAATCAAATTCTCAGACTGAAGGGGTGTATTAGGTGCACAGGAAGATGAAAGGAAAAGAACCCTTTCCTTGTTATAAGTGTAGAAATGTCAAAACACCAAAATAGAGAGAAAATGCAAAGTTTCTAGAGAAAGATAAAAGTTACCAACAAAAGATTTAGAATCAGATTCTCATCAGACTTTTCATGAACAACACTGGATGTATGGGACAACAAAATAATGTCTTTAAAATCTCAGGGGAAAATGAACTTAAAGCTAGAATTCTATTCTCAGTAATAGTAATAGAAAAATGTATAAACTAAAGCCTATGGCTTTGGAAAAGGCAAAAGATTAAAAATAAACATTGGAGCTCAAGAAGCTAGGAAAAGTAAAAAATAAACCCTAGAAAGATTGAAAAAACAAATTTCAAATAAAGAAAAAAAAAATCAGTGAAATAGAACATAACAAAAGATAGTGCTGATTAATAAAACCAAAAATCAAATCTTTGAAAAGACCAATAAAATAGTAAAAACTTGAGATAAGGAAAAAATAGAAAATAAAAATAAAAAACAAAAACACTAGGACTAAGTAGAAATACAGAAATATTATAAATATTGCAAGAGAACATTTTTACTAGCCTCTATGTATGACTAAATATTTAGTTTTAGGTATTATTTTTTCAAAAAAACTTAAAAATACCAAAATTAGCATAAGGAAAATTGAAAAATCAGACTGGTAAATATTTTAGAAATCAAGAATATAGTCAAGAATCTACCCTAAAATAGGAAATGGGCCACAAAACTTTACAGGGAAATTGAAAAGAACTCTGGTATGTAAACTGTTCCAGCACATAGGAAAAATGACAAAAACTTACTGTCTTATTAGATCATTTTCAAACTTAATTCTTCATTCACCAAATGTATTAATTTCCTGGCAATATTGTAACAAATTACCACAATCTTGGTGATTTAAAGTAACAGAAAATTTTCTCACAGCTGTAGAGACCAGAAGTCCAAATTTGAAGAGTTTGCAAAGCAACACTTGCTCCAAATGCTATAGCGAAGAATCTTTCCTTCCAGTTTTTGGAGACCCCAGTAATTCTTTGGCTTGGAGCTGCATAACACCAATCTCCACCCCCTGGGTTTCCTCCTCTTCTGTTTTGTATCTTCTCCTCTTCTTGTAAGGACGTCATTGGATGAGAACCCACCCAATTAATCTAGGATAATCCCATCTTAAGATCTTTCACTTAATTATATTTGCAAAGACTCTTTTTTCCAAATAAAGTCACATTTACAGGGTTAGAACTTGGACATATCTTTTTGGGGACCACATTGCAACCCCACTACACCAAGAAAGACTACATGCTGAGCTTTAAAATAGGTCTCAGTATATTAAAAATTTTTTTTGTTAGAGAAGTTGAAGGTTTACAGAAAAATCATGGAGAATATACAGAGTCCCCACATATGCTAACTCACATAATATCCCTATTATTGACAGTGCATTAGTGTGGTACCTTTGTTAGGGTTGAAGAAACAGTATCATTATGCTATTAACGATAGTCCAGATTGCAAATTAGGGTTCACTGTGTTATACAGTCCTTTGTATTTTAAGAAATTTTAATAACATACACAACCTAAAATTTTCCCTTTTAACTACAAATATATAATTCAGTAAATTATATTCACAATGTTGTGCTACCATCACCATCATCCATTACCAAATTTTTTACATCACCCCATATAGAAACTTTGTACAATTAAAGCATTAACTCATCTTCCCTAACCCCCTGGTACCTTACTGTAGTTTCCAAATCTATGAATTTGCTTATTCTAATTGTTTTATATCAATGAGCTTATACAGTATTTGTCCTTTTGTGTCTGGTCTATTTCACTCAACATTTTGTCTTCAAGGTTCATCCATGTTGTCACATGTATCAGAACTTCAGTCCTTTTCACGGCTGAATAATGTTCCATTGTGTGTGTGTGTGTGTGTGTGTGTGTGTGTGTGTGTGTGCGCGTGTACCACATTTTGTTTATCCATTCATCAGCTGATGGACACTTGGTTTGCTTCTCTCTTCTGGCAATTGTGAAGAATGCTACTTTGATCATCAGTGTACAAGTATCTGTTTGATTCTCTGCTTTCATTTCTGGGGTGTGTATCTAGAAATAGGATGGTTGGGTATTATGGTCATTATATATTTAAATTTCTGAGGAATGGTCAAACTGTTTTCCACAAAAGAGGCACCATTTTCCTTTCCCATCAGCAATGAATGAGTGTTCCTATTTCCCTACATCCTCTACAACACTTGTTATTTTCTGCTTTTTTTAATAGTAGCTATTCTAGAGGATATACAGTGGCATCTCATTGTGGTTTTCATTTGCATTTCCCTGATGACTAATGATATTGAACATCTTTTCATGTGATTTTTGGCAATTTGTGTATCGTCTTTCGAGAAATGTCTTTTCAAGTCTTTTAACCATCTTTAAGTCGGTCTGTTGTTTTTTCTTGCTGCATTGTAAAAGTTCTATGATATATCCTGGATATTAAACCCTTATCAGATATATTGTTTCCAAATATTATCTCCCATTCTATAGGTTGTATTTTTACTTTCATGATGGAGTCTTTTAATGCACAAAAATTTTAAATTTTTATAAAGTCCTATTTATCTATTATTTCTTTGTTACTCATGCTTTGGGGGTATAAAGTCTAAGAAACCACTGCCTAACACAAGGTCCTGAAGGTGTCTCCCAATGTTTTCTTCCAGGAGGTTTGTAGATTTTGACCTTATATTTAGGTCCTTGATCCATTTTGAGTTAATTTTTGTATGTAGTGTGAAGTAGGGGTGCACCTTCATCCTTTTGCATATGGATATCCAGTTCTCCCACCACCATTTGTTAAAGAGACTATTGTTTTTCCCTTGAATGGGCTTGGCACCCTTGTCAAAAATCAATTGGCCAAACATGTGAGGGTTTATTTCTGAATCCTTGATTTGATTCCATTCATCTTTATGCCTGTCCTTGTGCCAATACCATGTTGTTTTGATTACTGTGGCTTTGTAATAGTTTTAAAATCGGGAAGGCTGAATCCTCCAATCTCATCCTTCTTTTTTAAAGTTGTTTTGGCTTTCAGGGTCCCTTACCCTTCAATATAAATTTGATGATTGTGATTTCCATTTCTGCCAACAAGGTTGTTGGAATTATGATAGGGATTATGTTGAACCTGTCCATTGCTTTGGGTAGAACTGACAGCCTGAAAATATTTACTCTCCCAACCCATGAACATGTAATGTACTATTTATTTATGTCAGCTTTGATTTCTTTTAGCAATATTTTGTAGTTTTCTATGCACAAGTCCTTTACATACTTGGTAAAATTATTTCTCAGTATTTTATCTTTTAGTTGCTATTGTAAATAGAATTTTTTCTCGATTTCCTCTTTAGATGTTCATTACTAGTGTATAGAAATACTACTGATTTGTACCTCACTACATTGCTGAATTAATTTGTTAGTTCTAGTGGCACTGCTGTGGATTTTTCATGATTTTCTAAATATAGGATCATGTCATCTGCAAATAGGGAAAGTTTTACTTCTTTCTCTTCCATTTGGACATGTTTTACTTCTTTTTCTTGCCTAACTGCCCTGGCTAAAACTCCCAGTACAATCTTGAATAACAGCGGTGACAGTGGGCATCCTTGCCTTGTTCCTTGCCTTTGTTTGTTTAAGAGTGCACTGTTTAATTTCCATGTATTTGTGAATTTTCCAGTTCTCCCTTGGTTATTTATTCCTAGCTTCATTCAATTATGGTCAGAGTAGGTACACTGTATGACTTCAGTACTTTTGAATTTATGGAGATTTGTTTTGTGATCTAATATATGGTCTAGCCTTGAAAGTGATCCATGTGCACTAAAGAAGAATGTACATTCTGCTGTTATTGGGTGAAGAGTTCCAAATATATGTTATATCTTGTTGCTTTATAGTATCATTCAAGTCTTCTATTTCTTTACCGATCATCTGTATAGATGTTCTATCCATTATTGAAAGTGGTATATTGAAGTTTTCTATTATTAATGCAAAACCATCTATCTCTCCCTTCAAATCTGTCAATATTTCTTCATACATTTTGGGGCTCCACTGTTATGTGTATCTTCTTGTTGAATTGATCCCTTTAGCAGTATAAAATGACCTTCTTTGTCCCTTGTAACTGTTTTTGACTTAAGGTCTATTTTAACTGATATTAGTATAGCTACCTGAATTCTCTTTTGGTTACTATTTGTCTGGTGCTTTTTTAAAAGGCTTTCACTTTCAACCTACTTGTGTCTTTGAATTTAAGGTGCATCTCTCATAAACAGTATATAGTTGGGTGTTGCTTTTTTTATTTATTCTGCCAATCTCTGCCTTTTGATTGGAGAGTTTATTCCATTTACATTTAAAGTAACTAATGATAATGCAGGATTTTCTTTTCCTAGTTGTCTATTTTCTCTTTTTAGGTCTTAAACTTTCTTGTCTCTCAATTTTTCAATTAATGCCTAGTTTCATATTTATTTAATCTTTTTAGTTTTGATGGTTTGGAGGCTTTATGGACCCCAGATCATATTCTTAAAGCTAACCAATTCCTGTGGGTGTCAACCTATTGTGGGTAGGATCTTTCAATTAGATTATTTCAGTTGTGGTGTGCCCCAGGTGGGTCTTAATCCTCTTAATGAAGTCCTTTATAAGAGGATGAAATTCAGAGAAAGAGGCAGAGAGAAAGACAAAGAAGCTGGGAGGGAAAGCTACAGAAACAGAGAGAAAGCCACTGAAGCCAGATGCTAAAAGTAATGAAACCCAGAAGAGAAGGAAGAGAACAGCAGACATTGCCATGTGCCTTGCGATGTGACAGGGGAGTCCAAGATTTCCAGTAGTCAGTCCTTGGAGAGAAAGCATCACCTGTTGTTGCCTTGATAAGGACATTTTCATGGCCTCAGAACTGTAAGCTTACAAGTTAATATATCCCTCTTGTAAAAGCCAACCCAATTCTGGAATATTGCATTTCAGCAGCAAACTAAAACAGTAGCATACAATTTTGAGTCCCTTCTCATTTCTTTCTGTTTATATTTTTTTCATGTAATTTATTCATGGTTACCATGTGTTCTAGTTTGCAATGCAGCCGTGATGCAAAACACCAGAAATGGATTGGCTTTTATAAAGGGGGTTTATTTGGTTGCAGAGTTATAGTCTTAAGGCCATAAAGCATCCAAGGTAATGCATCAACAATTGGGGACCTTCTCTAGAGGACAGCCAATGGCATCCAGAAAACTTCTGTTAGCTGGGAAGGCATGTGGCTGGCGTCTGCTCCAAAGTTCTGGTTTCAAAATGGCTTTCTCCCACGATGTTCCTCTCTAGGCCACAGCTCCTCTTCAAAATGTCACGCTCAGTTGCTCTTGGGGCATTTGTCCTCTCTTAGCTTCTCCAGAACAAGAGTCTGCTTTCATTGGCTGCTTTCAATTGTCTCTCATCTGCAGCGCCTCTCTCAGCTCATGTGCGTTCTTCAAAGTGTCCCTCTTGGTGTAGCAAGCTTGCTCCTTTGTCTGAGCTTACACAGTGCTCCAGTGAACTAATTCAGACCCACCCTGAATGGGCGTGGCCACAACTCCATGGAAATTATCCAATCAGAGTTATCACCCACAGTTGGATGGGGCACATTTCCATGGAAACAACCTAATCCAAACGTTCCAACTTAATCCCCACTAATATGTCTGCCCCACAAGATTGCATCAAAGAATATGGCTTTTTCTGGGGGACATAATACATCCAAACCAGCACACCATGGGTCTTACATATATCATTCTACTTTTATAACAATCACTTTGATTTGATACCACCTTAACTTCAATAGCATACACATATACTTTTTTTATACCTCTCTGTCTCCCCACCTTTTTGTTGTCCTTGTTAAAAATTGTATTTTTGCACATTTCATGTTGAAACCATGCATTTATCTTTATGTTTCATGTATTTGCATTTTAGAATCTTTGTCAGAAGTCTTTATTTCTTTATGCTGCTTCCATCCACTGTTTTACTATTTAGTGACCTTTCATTTCAGTCTGAAGAACTCCCTTTAGCATTGCTCATAGGTCAGGTCTGGTGGTGACAAAATCCATCAGCTTTTGTTTCTCTGGGAATGTCCTTTTCTCTCCCTCATTTTTGAAAGACAGTCTCACTGGATATAAAATTTTTTGTTGGCAACTGTTTTCTTTCAGCACTTTTAATATTTCAGCTCATTGTGTTCTTGTCCCAGTGGTTTCCAATGAGAAATTGGAACATAATCTTATTGGGACTCCTGTGTAAATAACATGTTGCTTTTCTATTGCAGCTTTCAGAACTCTCTCTTTGTCCTTGGCATTTGAGTTTGACTACCATGTGTCTGGGCATGGTTCTCTTTGATTTTTATGCTATTCAGAGTTTGTTTGGCTTCTTTAATTTGCATATTCATGTCTTACATTAAATTTGGGTAGTTCTCTGTCATTATTTCTTTTAATATTCCTTCTGCCCCTTTCTTTCTTCTCTTTCTGGGATTCACATAATGTGTATATTGGTATAGTTGATGGTTTACCACAGGTATCTTAGACTCTGTTCACTTTTTTAAAATTATTTTTTCTTTCTACACCTCAGTCTCAATCATTTAATCTGTTTTGTCTTTGACTCATGGATTCTTTCTTCTGCCATCCCCTATTTCCTCTTCGAAACCCTCTAGGGAAGTTTTCACTTTAGTTATTGTGTTCTTCAACTCCAGTATTTTTGTCTGGTTCATTAAAAATTTTTTCTGTCTCTTTATTGTGATTCTCATATTTTTCTTCTTTGTTTTTATGATATCCTTTAGTTCTTTCTCTTTGTTTTCCATTATCTCCTTGTACATACTGAGGATCGTGTTTTTAGAAATCTTTGTCTGGTATGTCCAAATTCTGGTCTTCATTGATGGCTTCTAGGTCACTGGGCCATCATTTCTTGTTTCTTTGTTTGTCTTCTAATCTTTTGTTGAAAACTGGACAAGTTACTAGTTTAAGTGTTAACTCTGGGGTTTAGTTCCTGAGCTTTCTGTTCCTTGAGTTTGTACTGAACCAGTGACAACACAGAGATTTCTTTGAGGGCCAGAACCTATTAAAAACAAACAAATGAAAATAACGCCTTTCACATGTCTTTGAAAATTGGCTGTGCATTGGCTGGTGCTCTCCTTCAGAGTTTAGCCCCCTATCAAGAAGATCAGCTCAGAGTGAGTGTGAAGTACAGCCTCTTCTCTGTTTTCTCTGAGCCTGAGTCTTGTCCTGGGCTTGTGCTTGCACGTGGCCTTAGGAATTTATTCATTTATAGGAATTTGAAAGTCCCCTCTAATCCCCTGAGATAGACTTTCCCCCCTCCTGGGTGCTCTATTGTACAGCATAAAGCAGGTAATCCTTTGCCACAGGCCAATTTGACTTGTTTCTTTCATTGCTTTTTCTGTCTATAAGCTGCTTCTGTCAGTAGGGCAAGTTGCAGGAGGGATGAATTTCATGGTTCAGTCTTTCATGCTCACCCCCACTCCCTCAAACCCAACAGATTGGCGCTGACATATAGACACCCCAGTATGCACATAGGGTTCACCCAGCTCCTTTTGGAACAGGGCTAGGGGCCCACAATGGGAATGCAGGGTGGCTCCACCCACACCATGCTAGGGAGCGGTGGGGGAAGGTGCTGCATGGGTGCCATGAGCCTCTACTCCTGGTTTCATTTTCCTGATTTGGCACTCACTCAGACTCAGTTACTGCAACACTTTTACTCTCTTCCCGAGTTCTGAGGAATATGGCTTTGCAAGTTTTTGCCACTTGTTCAAAGATTCTGTAGGGAACTACACCTGGAGTGTCTTCTTCTGCCATCTTGGTCAGCAAGAAACCTCAGTATACTTTAAAAGACTTAATTCATAGAGTATATATTTTTTTAAAAATTAAATAAGAAATCAACAACAGAAAGAAACCTGAAAAATTCTAAAATATGTGGAAAGTAAACCATATATTTCTAAATAATGCATAAGTCAAAAAAAGAAATCACAGATGAATTTAAAAATATTACAAACAGAATGAAAATGAAAACATATCAAAATTTGTGGGCTGTAGCTAATATAGCACTCAGAGTAAATTTTATAGGTTTAATTGCATATAATACAAGACAAGAAAGGTCTAAAGTCTCAGATCTAAGCTTCCACCTTAAGAATCTAAAAAATACATGATATGTTGAACCCAACGTAAAAGGAAGGGAATAAAATAAAGAGCTGAGTGCCAATCGGTGATACAGAAAATGGACAAATATTGTGAAAAAATCATTGAAACCAATAGCTGTTTTTCTTAAATATCAATAAAACTGGTAAACATTTAGTTAGATTGATCAAGAGAAAAAGAGAGAAGACAAAAATTCTTATATCAAGAAAAAAATAGGTGACATGATGACAGATACTAAGGGAATTTTATCCCAGAATATAAGATTGGTTTAAGATTTGAAAAGAAATAAATACAATACTCCATATTAATAGAAGAAAGAACAAAAATTATATGAACATCTCAACAGATAGAGAAAAGGCATTCAGCAATATTCATTATTCTTTCATGATAAAAACTCTTAGGAGGAAGAAACTGAAGGAGAGAAGGGGTCTTCTTCAAGTTGGTAAGGGGCATCTACAAAAACTTACATCTGTAATTATAATTACGGTAAATTACGGTATAAGGCTCAAAGGTTTCAACCAAACATCACAAACAAGTCAAGGATGTCCACTCTCATTACTTCTATTCAACATTGTACTGCAGATCATTATCAGTATAATAAGGGAAACAAACAACAAACAAAGAATTAAAACTGTCTTTATTCATTAGTGATATAATCATGTAGGAATCTACAAAAAAGGTACTAGAACAAATTGGTGAATTTAGCAAGGTTCAAGATACAAGAGAAATATCTATATCTCTATATATACTTATATATTTTATTTATATATATTATACATAAATAAATTTTAAATCTGATAATGAATTTTAAAAACAATTTCAATTACAATATCAAAATATACTTAAAATAAATTTAATAAAAAAAGTTCCAGAACTAAACAATGAAAACTACAAAGCACTGCTAGAAGAATTAGAGAAAATCTAAGTAAATGAGATGTAACACGTTCATAGATTAGAAGAGTCACTGTTGTTAAGATGACAATTCTACCAAATTGATCTCTAGACTTTACTTAATCCTAGTGAAATTTAGCAAGCAACTTCAAAGAAATTGACAAAATAATTCTAAAATGTCTATGCAAATTCATAGGACTTAGAATAATGGAAATGATTTGGTTTATTACATTCTACAAAGTCAGTGGACATATATTATCTGGTTATAAGATTTACAATATAGTTAGAATCATCAACACTATGATGTTGGCATGAAGTAGATACATAGATCAAAGGAACAGAAGTGAGATTACAGAAATGGACACACAGTTATGTGGTCAGTTGGTTTTCAACAAAGGTACCAAGGTAAGTCATTGGGGAAAGGATAATCTTTTCAATAAATGGTCCTAGAATAACTGAATATCCTTATGGAAAACAGAATGAGTCTTTACCCTTTCCACACAACATATAAAACATGAACTCAAAATGGAACATAGATCTGAATGTAAAAGCTAAAACCATAACATTTCTAGAATAAAAGATAGAAAATCTTTGAGACATTGGGTTACACAGATTGCTTTGTTACAATGCAGAAAGCACAAATCACAAAAGAAAAGTCGATAAACTGTACTCCAACAAAATAAAAATCTTTTTTTTTTTTTTTTTTTTGGCTCATCTAAAGACACTGTTCAGAAAATGAAAATGCAAGCCATCAGCTGGGACTGGTGTCCAGTACATATACAGAAGTATTACAATTCAATAATAAAAAGACAACCCAGTTTTTACAAGTGGCAAATATTTAAGCTGACACATCACAAAAAAATATGCATACCTCAAGCACGTTAAAAGATGCTCAACATCATGGGTCATTAGGGAAAGTGAAATTAAAACCATTATTAGTATCAGGTCAACCACTATAGTTTTGCTTTTTCTAGAATTTCACATCAATAAAATCATACAGTGTGTAGCCTTTTGCATCTGACTTAGTACACTTAGAGTAACATTTTAAAGATTCGTCTATATTTTTGCAGGTATTGACAAGACTAAAGCTTCATAATCATAACTATCGTCTTTAAATTTGTTGTAATTGTACAGAATATGATAAGTAGGGAAAAGGAAATAATGATTGGGGTATATCTTGCAGGTTCTTTTAAAACAGAAGATTGGAGAGTATATCAGAAGTTTGTATGTATAAAGCTAAAATAATACACAGAAATATAAGGATTTAAAATATGTAACATTAACAATTTTATAATAGTTATCTATATGTTTACATCAATTGTATACTTACCACTTTACTATTGAAGATCTACGTTTGCAAATATGATGCGATCTCTTATCCACTATGAAGAAAGTCGACAAATATTCAAATGTTATGCCTTATTTTTCTCTCAAAGAATGATTCTGATAATTTTAAATAAGCTGTTAGAATTGTGAAATCCCTAATAAAAGAAATCCTGTTAGAAATTTAGAAAACAATTAAAATATAATCACATTTGTCATATTATTAGAATATCTATTTCTCTATTTTTTGTGGCGTGAAGTATGAAAAGGAGGAAAACCAAGATTATATCATCAAACTATGAATAATTACATATACATTGGAAAAATTATAGGACACTATCAAGAAAACCAAGTTGGAAAGAAATAATCCTTAAATATGCTGGAGAGATACCTATTTAAATATAATATAAAACTGGCTACAGAACAAATACTCAGAAGATAATGTTATTCTTGAATTAGAACTAGAACACAAGATCTATCAAGGCACGGGTTTTATCTGCTATGTTCAGTATTGCATCCCCAGTGCCTTAAACATAATAGATACAAAAAATATTTATTGAATTAATTAATAAATCAAGATTCTCACACCTTAAAATGTGAATGTTGATGCTATTGAATTGTGCCACTTGGTAGCCCTACTATTTCATGAGTTCAAATGAATTTGTGGACTTTATTATCTGGGTATGTAGGGGTGTGTGTGTGTGTGTGTGTGTGTGTGTGTGTGTGTATGTGTTTATGTATAAATTTATAAGTTAAATTATTCACATGTCAATATTTATAAAGTTTAGTTTACTTAATCCATCATGTGTTTACAAGGTGAGTTTAAAATATCTTAGGCAAATATATATATGTATATATGTGTATATATGTATGTATAATGGAAGAAAAGAATCCCATTTATAATAGCACCAAACAACAGACTGCTGCAGACCAATTTCTTTCCATATTACCTGCAATAATGTTTTTTTGTATTTTCTTGGTGTTACTTTTTTAAAGATTCATGATAAATTTTCATTATTCCAGGCACCTCCTTGTCTTGTTTAATAGACAATTTCAACCTTGAATTTAACCTTGCTTGATAGCTAATAGCTAACATTTATTTACTAAGTTCAGGCTCTTCTAGGCACTGTTCCCGTGTGTGCACTAGAATACAGAGATGGAGATAAGAAGGTGGGAAAAGGACAGGTTATGAATGATGGATGCACTGAAGGAATGAATATGCACATTTCTCTTATTACAACTGACAAACGATTAAAGCAATCATTTGCTTTGTTGTGTGAAGAAACAAGGAAGGGTAGAGTATTTTAGAGGTGGAAGAAATCTTAATGATCATTTAACTTACACTCCTCATTTTACAGATGAAAGTCTCAGGGGAGTGTTAAAGCTTGCCCAATATCATGTATACTCCCTAGGCTACTATAATTAAAAATTATGTGTTTGTACTCTGAATTCTTTGTTTCTTCTATACCACCGGGTTGCTAAGTCAATCACAGGTAACATTGTTTGCAAAAATAGTGCAAAAATCAGGGATGGTTAAAAATCAAACAAAGTTGAGTTAACCTTCATCTGTCAAACAGTAAACTGAAGTAAACATGTTGATACATTTCAATTAGATAATAGGAATACTGTATTTTTGAATTAATATTCTTGTATAATTTTGAGCTTTAGACTAAACAGTATTATTATGATTTTCAAAATGCTTTTTAAATCTTGCTATTGGAATTGCACAGCTGGGAACAGTATAGCAAAGTTTACTAAGCTGAATTTTTCTAATCATAATAAATATCTTGAGTCTTTAAAAGGCCATTGCCCTACTTATAAATGATCTTTATAACACATAGTTCTTTCATGAGATGAACTGTGTTTAAACAATCATATTTTATAGCTTTCTCGTGTTCTCATCACTCTTTTACTAAATACGTTTTTGAAACATCACATATTGCATTATATAGTATATGTACTGAAGTTACATTTCAAAATCTTACTTTGAAATATTGTTCTTTTCCAAGGAACGATGAATGTATACCCACATGCTGAAAAAGAGAAGGTTTATACTGAATACGAGCTTGCTGCTTTTTTTGTGTACAGTTTCTCTGGGGAAAAAGCAAGAAACAACAATCTTCTGTAAAAACCCAAACATTCCTTTTTATTGCATTTGTTGATGGTAGAATTTCTATTACATTAGTTTTTGCTGTAGTTCTATATTAATATTTAAAAATTTATATTAAAACATTTATTTCTTAGCTTTTTATTCCTAAGAAAAATGGAACAAAAGAGTGAGGATATAAAAGAGGGTCTTAGTTAAAGCACGTATTTTCATGACCTCTATCTAGAAAAACAGCTTACTGTTTTACCACCTGTAGTTTTCCTCTCGGTTCTCTTTATTCCAATAACTTAAGTGCAGTTTTACATTATTCTTTCTCTTCCTTTATTCATTAATTAACTCCAGTACTGAATTACACCCTCTTTGATTTCTTCTTAAATGTCAAAAGGTGTATAATTAAAACAGTCAATATTACATTTAATGGAAAAGCATTTGAATAATCTCCTTAAAGATAAAAATAAGAAAGACAATCTGTGACATCACTCTTATTAAAAACAGACACTTGAAACTATTATGATCACTATTTGAGAATTATTTTAGATATTGTATACAAAAAATTTAGAAATATAAATCTCAAATTTATATACTTAATAATTTTAAAAATAGCATGCTTATTTAAAGGTATTTCTACTCAGTATTGTCATATGGGAATATATTATACTAAAAGGTTGTTTTTGTAACTATAAAATAATTAAATAATCTAGATTTAATCTATTAGAAAGTAAATTTAGGTCTGGTAAAATTGATTGAGGAGTTAAAATCTAGTAAATACGATAATATTTTCCAAGTTATTAATAAACATTCTAGTGGGATGATTTTGTCAAATCCTGCCTCCCCAAAAATATCCCCCAAAATATCCTGTTGATAAAGCAAGGTTGAGTTCATTGTTTATTGTGCTAAGGAAGAGAATCACCTCGATAAGAGTTTTGGTAGTGTCTGTTCAAGTCTTTGCCCATTTTTAAATCAGGTTGTTTGTTTTGCAGAGTTCTATATATATTCTGAACACAAGTCCTTGGATGAATATGGAATTTTCATATATTTTCTCCTAGTCTGTGGCCTATCTTAGCTTTTTTTTTTTTTTTTTTGCAGTCATACAAAGTGTACATTCAATTGTTCATAGTACCATTAAACAGTTGTACATTCATCACCAAAATTAATTTTTGAATGTTTTCATTATCATCTCTCATAAGCTACATTTTTATACAATTGTCTTCAGAATTCAAGTGTTCTGGGTTGTAGTTTGATAGTTTCAGGTATTTACTACTATCTATTCCAATTCATTAGAACCTAAAATTGTCATCTATATTGTGCATAAGAGTGCCCACCAGAGTGACCTCTCAACTCCTTTTGGAATCTCTCAGCCACTGAAGCTTATTTCATTTCCTTTCACACCCCCCTTTTGGTCAAGAAGATGTTCTCCATCCCACGATACTGGGTCTAGATTACTCCCTGGGAGTCATATTCCACATTGTTAGGGAGATTCACTTCCCTGCGTGTCAGATCCCATTAGGGGGGAGGGCAGTGATTTCACCTGCCAAGTTGGCTTAGCTAGAGAGAGAGGGCAACATCTGAGCAACAAAGAGGCATTTGGGAGGAGGCTCTTAGGCACAATTATAGGAAGGCCTAGCCTCTCCTTTTCAGCAACAGTCTTGCCAAGGGCAAGTCTTGTGATAGAGGGCTCAGCCCATCAAACCACCTGTTCTAGTCTGCTAATGCTGCCAGAATGCAAAACACCAGAAATGGATTGGCTTTTAAAAAGAGGGTTTATTTGGTTGCACACTTACAGTCTTAAAGCCATAAGGTGTCCAAGGTAATGCATCAACAATTGGGTACCTTCACTGGAGGATGGCCAATGGCATCTGGAAAACCTCTGTTAGCTGGGAAGGCACGTGGCTGGCATCTGCTCCAAAGTTCTGGTTTCAAAATGGCTTTCTCCCAGGACATTCCTCTCTAGGCTGCAGTTCCTCAAAAATGTCACTCTTAGTTGCCCTTGCGGTGTTTGTCTTCTCTTAGCTTCTCCAGAGCAAGAGTCTGCTTTCAACAGCGGTCTTCAAACTGTCTCTCATCTGCAGCTACTCTCTCAGCTTCTGTGCATTCTTCAAAGTGTTCCTCTTGGCTGTAGCTCCTCTTCAAAATGTCACTCTCAGCTGCACTGAGTTCCTTCTGTTTGTCAGCTCATTTACATGGCTCCAGTGATTTAATTTAGACCCACCCTGAATGGGTGGGGTAACACTTCCATGGAAATTATCCAATTAGAGTCATCACCCACAGTTGGGTGGGGCACATTTCCATGCAAATAACCTAACCCAAACGTTCCAACTTAATCCCTACTAATATATCTGCCCCACAAGACTGCATCAAAGAATATGGCTTTTTCTGGGGTACATAATACATTCAAACCGGCACACCGCCAGTCCCCTATGTCTGTGAGCACATCAGCAACCATAGAAGTGGGGAAGCCCAACATTCCTGAATTCCCCACCTGCTCCTCAAGGGGGCCCTGCATATTTTTTTCATTTTTTTTTAATTAACTTTTTTTCAAAATTAACTGTATCAAAAAATAAAAAATAAAAAAAACATACAGTAAAAAAACATTTCAAACAAACCATAACATAACAAGGGAGTAAGAAAAAGACAACTAACCTAAAATAACTATTTTACTTCCAACATGTTTCTACTATACCCCAAGAAAATAACCTAATATAGCAACATTTCTGTGAATTTGTTCCTACTATACCCATCAGAAATTAACAAACTGTAGTCATTTCTGGGCATTCCCAGAACGTTAAATTTACCCATGATAGCTTATCTGTTCTTATTGGGTTATCATTCCCCCTCCATTATTTGCTCTCTATCGCTAGTTCCCCTACACTCTACATTATAAACTATTTGTTTTATATTTTTCAATGTTCACATTAGTGGTAGCATATAATATTCCTCTTTTTGTGTCTGGCTTATTTTGCTTAGCATTATGTCTTCAAGGTTCATCCATGTTGTCCTATGTTCTTTTGTAGCCTGAAAAATTTTAATTTTGATGAAGTCCAATATATCAATCTTTTTTTATGAATCCTAATTTGGGTGTCATATCTGAGCTTCACCTAGCCTTAGGTCCTTAAGACATTTTTTCTTTGTTTTCTTTTAAAAGTTTTATAGTTTTATGTTTTACATCTAGATAGGTGATCTATTTTAAATTAAATTTTGTATCAAGTGTGATACAAATGACGATGATGATGATTATTGCATATTGGTATCTGATTGATCCAACACCACCTTTTGAAAAGAGTATTCTTTCTCAGTTGACTTGCTTACGCACCTTTGTCAAATATCAGTTAATCATATTTTGTGGACCTATTTCTGGACTATCTACTCTGTTTTTCTTGTCTCTATATGTTTATCCCTTTGGCTATAACACATTGTTTTGAATACTGTAGCTTTACAGTGAGCTTTAAAATTGAATAGTGTGATGCCTCCAACTTTATTGTTCTTTATCAAATTTTTTTAGCAAATCTAGTTCCTTTGCCATTTCTTATCAATCTTGGAATCAACTTGCCTATGTCTATAAAAAAAAAGTCCCCCTGGGATTTTGATTGGAATTGAGCTAAAGCCAAAGATCAATTTGGGGAAAACTGACACTTTACTACGTTAGGCATTCTAATCCAAGATCCAAGTATGTCTCTCTATTTCTTTCATCAGCCTTTTGAAGTTTACAGCATACAGATCATGTATATATTTTATTGGATTTATCTACCTAAAACTAAATCAATCAACTTACCTACTTACCTACCTATCTGTGGCAGTTTGGATATATTATGTCTCCCACAAAAGCCATGATCTTTTAATCCAGTCTGTTGGAACTTTTGACTGAGTGTTTCCATGGAGCTATGACTCAATCAACTATGGGTGAGTGCTTTGCTTAAATTATTTCCATGGAGGTGTGAATCCCCCCCATTCAGGGTGGATTTTGATTAGTTCACTGGAGGCTTTAAGAGAGCTAAGGGCTGACACAGACACTGATACTGAGAGATGCTTCGAGTTGTGGACAGAAGATGTTTGGAGATGCTAAGCTATGAGATGAAGCCCAGAGTCTTCCCCAGAGAAGTTAAGAGAGGACCCACAGATGTTTAGAGAGAAACACCCTGGGAGAAAAAGCCAGGATGCACGGAGCTGAGTGAGATGAGCAAAGACAGAAGCCCAGAGGTATTTTGGAGAAAGCCATTTTGAACACAACCCAGGAACAAAGAACCAGCAGATGCCAGCCACGTGCCTTCTCAGCTGACAGAGGTGTTCCAGATGCCATCGGCCTTCCTCTTGTTGGTGCCTTACTTTGTACACTTTTACGGCCTTAGAACTGTACATTTGTAACCTAATAAATCCCCTTTATCAAAGTCAATCCATTTATGGTATTTTGCATAACAGTAGCTCTAGTGAACCGGAACACTACCTACCTACCTACCAACCTACCTATCTACACATGCACATACAACATTTTGGAGTTGTATTATATTTTAAATTTTGGTTTCCAGTTTTTCATTGCTATCATATAGCAAAATGATGGATTTTCATGTCTTGACCTTGAATCCTGCAACCTTGTTCAACTCATTTATTAGATACAGGATTTGTGTGTGTATGTCTGTGTATTCCTTGGGATTTTCCAAACAATGAAGTTGTCTGTGATTAGGGAGATTTTTATTTCTGCTTTCCAATCTGTATGTTTTTTTTTTTTTAACTTGCACTGGCGTGGACTTCCAGAACAGTGTTAAATAGAAGTGGTAAGTGTGAACATCACTGCCTTGTTCCAAATCTTAGGGAAAAACATTCAGTCTTTCACTATTAAATGTAAAGTTAGCTGGAAGGTTTCTGTATATGCTCTTTATCATGTCAGGGAAGTTCCCTTCTATTCCTAGTTTGCTGTGAGTTTTTATCATGAATGGATGCTGAGTTTTGCCAAATGCTTTTTCTACATCAACTGGTATTAACATGTGGCTTTTTTTAGACTCTTAAAGAAGTCTAAATTGTGGGATTTCATTGTTTTATTTTGAAGTATTAATCCAGTCTAGTATTTGTAGAATAAACACCAACCAGTATTGTTTATTATTCTTTTTATATTTTGCTGGATTCAAATCACTATTACTTTGTTGAGGGTTTTGCATTTATATTCTTGAGGATTTGTCTTTGGTTTTATTTATTTGCACTGCCTTCATTTAGTTTTTGTATCAGGGTAATGCTTGCCTCATAAAATGACTTGGGAAGTGCCCCACCCCCTACTATTTTCTATAAGATGTGTAGAATTGGTGTTATTTCTTCTTTAAATGTCTGATAGAATTCACCATTGGTACCATATGGGTCTAGAGATATCTTTTTCAGAAGATTTTTGACTATGGATTCAATTTCTTCAGTTGTCTATTTCATCTTGAGTGAGTGTTGATAGTTTGTGGGTTTTGAGGAATTGGTCCATTTCATTTAAGTTGCAGAATTCATGCATGAAAATTGTTTGTCATATGCCCTTATTGTCCTTTTAACGTCTGTGAAGTATGTGAAGATACTCTCTTTACTTCTGATGTTGGTAATTTGTGTCTACTTTCTTACTTTGTCAATCTTGTTAGTCATTTATTAATTTCATTGAAAATAACAGCTTTTGGTTTCATTGGTTTTCTCCATTGCTTTTATATGTTCAATTTTTTCTGCTATTTTTATTATTATTATCTTCTTTATGCTTGCTTTCCATTTATTTTGCTCTTCTTGTCTCTGGTTTCTTGAGGTGGAAGTTAAGATTAATTTGAGATTTTCTTTTCTAAGATAAAGATTTAATTCTATGAATTTCTCTCTAAGTAGCACTTTAGCTGCATCTCACATATTTTGATACATTGTATTTTCATTTTCATTCAGTTCAAAATATTTTCTAATTTTCTTTATAACTTCCTCCTTTGCCCATGGTTTATTCAGAAGTGTGCAGTTTAATTTCCAAGTGTTTGGAGATTTCTCGGTTATCTTTCTGTTGTTGTTTTCCAACTTGATTCCATTATGACCAGAAATATACATTTTATGAATTCAAACTAAACTTGGTAAGCTTTGTTTGATGATCCAAGACAGTCTATTTTGTTGAATAACGTACCTTTTAAAAGACTGTGTTTTCTACTGTTAGTGGGAATAGTGGTCTACAAATATCATTTAAATCCAGTTGGTAAATGATGGTGTTCAATTCTTTTACCGCCTTGCTGATTTTAAGACTCCAACTGTAATTGTAGATTAGTATATTTCTCCTTTCAGTTCTGTCAGTTTTTCCTTCACATATTTTGAGGTTCTGTTGTTAGATGTATGTAATCTAACTGTTTTTCTCCCTGTTGCTCAGATAGAATAACTTATGTTGACCTATCTTCAAGTTCATTGACTCTCCTTGGACACCCCCATTCTGCTACTGAGCCCATTCAATGAATTTTTATTTTTGCTATATATTTTTCAGTTCTAAAATTTCCATTTGGTTCTTTATATTTTAAATGATGAGGCTCACTATTTTTTTTTCATTTTTTTCACTATTTTTTTTTTGTTTCAAGAGTATTCAAGGTTGCTTGTTCAAACATTTTTATAATGGCTACTTTAAGGTCTTTGTCATATAATTCCAATATTTGTGTCTCCTTAGTTAGCCTTGGCATCTGTTGATTGTCTTTTCCCAGTGACTTGAGATTTTTCTAATCATTCTCAGTAATTCTGGATTCTATCCTAAATATTTTGAAAATTATGAGACCTGGTCTTTCTTAAATGCTATGGAGAATTATGATATTTTTGTTTTAGCAAGCAATTGACCTGGTTAGGTTCTGTCTATAATTACCAACCTGTTTTCTGTAGGCTAAGGTTCCAAAGTCAATTCATCTCTTAAAGGCTTTGCAATGCTATTCAGGTCCATCCCATAAATGCATCTATCTGTGCTTGCTGGGACCTGGGTGGTGAGTTCTCAACGTCATTGGTATCTATGTACAGCTAAGGGGTAGGTCCAGGAGTTCATAAACAACTTTATGGGATCTCTTTCCCAAGCTCTTCCTTCTCTGTGCTCTCCCCAGCACTTTGCAGTTTCCTGACATTCTTTTTGGCTCTCCAGCCAAAAAGTTAGGGCTTTAGTTCACCTACCCTGCCATACTCTTCTGAGATTGCACTTGCATCCCTGGCCAAACAGAAGACTGGAGAAAAAATTGCATTTAAACTCATGATCAGAAGTACTTTGAATTCTTGTCTTCTTCTCCTGCTACTCTTTACTTTTCAGTCCTCAATAGCTGCTTTTTGCATTCTGTTTAGGTTTTATAGCTACATTCAATAGGGAAGATAGAGTGGAGTTTAATTAGCCCATCTTATTCAGAATGGAGTCTCAGTTAACTTTTAATAAAATGTTATCAGTTGTAATTCTTTTGCCAAACACTTTGATGTATAACCTCTAGTAAATATAAATTCATATTTCTTTTCTTGAAATAAGCAATATAGGCAATTTTTAAAGAGATAACACAGAATGGAAAATATATGAGTCATATCAATGACATAATGAAACTGTAAATTTACTGAACTCTCCATTTTTCATTTATGCATTAATTTAATAAATATTTTTGAGTATAGACTATATGTTCTCAGTATCATATTTGGGTTAGGGATTCATCATTGAATAATTTTCAGTTGTACCGAAAAAGAACTTAGAAATAAATACGAATTATTATAGATTTACAGGGTAGGTACAGAACACTATGTTCACGAAACCAAATACTGTATCCCAGAGTTTGAAAGCTGATGGGGATGGGATGGGGAGAAGGCAGGGTTCAGGGAAGGTTTCTCAGAGGAAATATTGTTTCATTTGAGACCCAATGAATCAATAGGACTTAGTCAAGCAAATTATGGTGTTAGGAGAAAAAGAACCTAATTAGGCAAACCAGGGAAAAGGGAGGAATGTATTCTAAGAAGAAGATAGAAGACTGAACTGACCCAAGAATGATAAACAGGGACTAGACCACACAAGACCTTGTAAGCCTTGTTAAGGTGTTAGGTCTTTATCCTGAGGATAATGAAGAGCCATTAAAGTTTTTTAAACAGGAGAGTGATATGAACAGTTCTGGGTTTTAGTCAGATCACTCTGACTGCAATAAGAACAATGGATTGGAAAGGTGCAAGAGTGAAAGCAGTGATCTAGGAGAAAGTGGAGGGAGAGTAACACTACAATGGTGGCAGGGAGAGTGGAGAAATGTGGATGGATGTGGAGTAATTTTAGTTGTAGAATTTGACAGGAGTTGGTGTTTGGATGGAATGGTGGGAGGCAGACAGAATTATGGCACACACACTAGGTTTTGACTTGGCCTATGGAGACAGATAAAACATACGAGTTTTGGGTATGGATGGGAAGGAAACATTTGCATTCAGTTGTGGACGTGCTGAATTTGGGTGCCTTTGAGTTAACCAAATAGAAATGTCCATGAGGCACTTATGTGTGTTCACATAAGTGTGGAAACCTGAGGAGAGACATGTGGGCTGGAGATGTACATTTGGAAATTTCCAGCATATATTATAGTCAATGAGGCTATGAGAATTGGTGACATTTCCCAGGAAAATAAAATGCAAATATTATATTTGTATATAATTCCATTCTCATTTCCCCCTTACTACACATTTACTTTTGCATTTTTGAAGGCATGTATCTGTCTTGAAAGAAAAAGAGTCTACTAGAATAAGTAGCCTAATTGTAGCCCATTTACCTCATAGTATTTCACTGCAATTTTGGCTTCATTATTTCATTTAATAGGTAGAAATGCCAGTAAAATTTAAGATATGGGGATTTAGAAAATTCAATGTGTCCATTAGATTTGATTTAGTAAACAAATTTTAGGTAATCACATTCTTTATACAGTATTTTCCTAATATATACGGGATTCATAAAGTAAAGAAATACTCACAAGCGTGTCACCTAGGCTACATCTTTTCACATAAAGAATGGAATCCAAGAGCATGTCTATGGGTCTTTCTTTGTAGAACATTAAGAAAAAATGTACAATGTCAGTTAAATCCTCAGATCTAAACAGCTTTCCTATGGAGAAAAAGTAAAGAAATCCAAATAACCCTTGAGGGTTTATACCTATACATAATAACACATAAACCTCAATTTTGTTGTACATTACACTAAATTGGGAAAGTGCAAAACATTTTTAAAGATTTAGATATCTTATGCCTCCAAAATAAGTTTTAAACATTAATGAAATTGGAGGATGATAAAGAAAATATGTTTAAGTGTTAAGGATAACCACTTCTGGGGGGCAGAGTGTGAAACAGGTTTAGAATAATGAATACTCTCAGGAAAACAAATTTTTGATAACTAATGAGGACCAATTATCTTAATCAAGTGAAAGATAGGTAAAGAAAATGGAAATTATACAAGCTGTAATTTTTGACTTAAGTTTTTAAAAACTGTGATTTGTAATGTTGCTCTTATGGGACTTAAACTACTAGATTTTTACTTTTAGTACTTAAATTGATTAAAATACAGTATTATTTAGTATCTGAATTTTTATCAAACTTATTTTTTCTCTTATGTTTATGATTTTTAGATTTACTAGATTTTAAAGTGTGGTTTCATTAGGTCCATTTTTTTTCTATTATAATGCATCTTTAATTTAAAAATAAGTTGAAGGGATAATAAAATTCAGATACATGTTCATTTTAAAGTAAATAACGTAAAACTACCTCTAACCATCTAAAATCATGAAAGTAGGATATAAATGTGTAATTGTTCACTAGACATTGAGTCTACATGGGGTCAGTTAATAACATGTATAGATGTATTTGAGATTCTTTGGCACTCTTTCATGTGGAAACCAATGGAAATGATTTCATGATGAAAACAGTTGTTTCAGTATTTATGTCTCCCTAATCTGCTGTTTACAAGATGTGAAATTCTGTTTTGGAAGTTCTTATTTAGCAAAGGATGATAGCTCAAAGAACCATCTTTCAGTTTAATTATGTATTATTAATTACAAGTTACAATCTAATGTGGTCATTCTACAATGTTTACCCAAGAAACTCTTTAGTGATGGAGATCAATTTGGGAGTGGATATTTTAGTGTTGCTCTGAAATCCAATTTGTTTTCTAGTTGACGTCAATGAGGTTATGATACCAAAAAAATTGTGATAAAATTGCACTAATGAAAGTTTGGGGAAATGTGTCATAAAGTGCTAGCTGTCTCCCAATTTCAATTTTTTAAAAAAATAGAATCCCAATTTTCAGCTGGGTACATAGCTACTTGGATAAAAGACATTTCTCTGCCCCTTTTGCAGTTAGACGTGATCACGTGTCTAAGTTTGGGCAGTGAAATATAAGTGGAACATTTGTGTAGAACTTTTGAAACATCTTCTTTAAAAAGAGAAGAAATATTCCTTCTTTTGCTCTTTTGCTTTCTCCTTCTCACTTGGTCCAGAAAGAATTAGGTGTTTGGGTTGCATTAAACGGGGATTAAAGCAGAGGTAAAGGGGTAAAGGAAGTGTGGTAGATAACACTGGCTACAAATTCTTGACTACTCCTTCCACTGAGAGATGGAATCCAATTCTCCTCTCTTTGCATTTGGGCTGCTCTCACTAACTTACTTGACCAACAGACTTGGTAGAAACAAGGATCTGGACTTCAGAGGCTAGGTTACAAAAGCATTGTAGCTTCTGCCTGGGTATCTTGGAAAACTTGCTCTTGGAGCCCTGTGCTGCCATGTAAAAAACAGAACTACCCGAGGCTGCCCTCACGTGAGGACGCCAAGCAACATGGATCCAAGAAACATGTTAGCACAAGGTTGACAGCACAGCTAAGCTCCTGGCTGACAGTCAACATCAACTGCAGCATGTGAGTGAGTCGTCTAGGATACCCAGCCCAGGTGAGCCTTCAAATGACTCCAGCCCCAGCTGCTCTCTGTCTGTAATTGCCTGAGACACCCAAGTGAGAGCTGCCCAGCAGAGCTCAGTAAACTCAGACCCATGAGATAAACTGGTTAATTGTGATATTACCCAGCTAAATTTGGGGGTGGTTTGTTACACATCCACAGATAACCCGAAAGAGGAAGGATGTAGGGTAGGGTAATAGTATAAATCGCCCATCACCATGGCTGTACTATGCCATTTCCTTTTCTTTTTCTGCTGTCAATAAAATTTTGATGCTTTCTCCTCTCTTCCCTCCATTGCTGGGGGTAATAGAAAATTAAAAACAAAGTAAGGAGCTGTACAATGGCAGCCAGTTATTATCCCTATTTTGAAGGTGGAAAACTGGGGCTTAGTCTTATGTTCATAAATTGTCAGAGGTCAGAATCAAAGAGAGAGAGATCCTGCTTCTAATTAGTATGTTAGAGTTGCTCAATTTCTTTCATCCCTATTTTACTTCAGCAATATTAATTCTAAGCTTAGACACAAAGAACCCCCAAATATATTTCAACAGCTAAGTATTATAAATTTAAACCAATTAAAAACTAAAGGCAAATTAATTGAATATTTTTCACACTTCTTAACTGACATTCTAAACTTACATGGGATGGAAGGTATCAAAAGGAAAATGATCAACATATTTGACCATGTAAAAATCTAAAACATAAACAGTAGAAATAGAATAGCATTATGTAACCAAAATTAAAAGGCAAACAAAAGACCCAGGTAACTCTCTTCCCAATAAAGCAGAAACAAATTAATAAGTCATTTTTATTAAGAAAAATTGAAAATGGATGTAAAATGAATAAAATTTCCACCAATCACATAAAATAATTAAAGAGACAAAGGACTCATAACTAGTAAACCTACAGCAATATGTTTAACTTTAGTAATAATCCGTAAAGTATATTAAATCTGTGGTAGAATTTTCTGCCTACTGATCAGCAACACTTTGAAACATTGTAATAGCTAATGCTAGCCCTAGTGTTGTGGGAAATGGTTCCCTTAACTCATTGCTGCTAGCAATGTAAATTAGTTCAAGAAAAATACTTCTTGAAATAAATTTGGCAGTAATATTTCTTCTCAGAATATATCCTGAAGATATCACCTAATATACGGAAGAAGCTTTCTTAACTGTCTAAGTAATTATGGAATATGTACTCTGTGGAATATTATGCAGGCATTAAAACCATAGCTACACAATCTTTGCAAAAATATGGGGAAATTTTTACTATGTGTGAAGTAAGTAGGATTTATTCATCCAGTCAGTTAGTCAGTCATTCAACAAATGAATGCCTAGTATATTCCAGCCACTCTGCAAAGTCCTGGAATTGACAACAAAATGCAAAATCTATGTCCACAAAGGACTCACAACCTAGTATTTGACACACACAAAAATGGATAATCACAATCTAATGTGACGATTGCTATACTAGAAATAAGCTCAGGGTATACTGGGAGTACATGGAAGTGGAGCATAATCCATGAAAGATAGAGAAATGTCCAGGAGAAACTTCCTGGAGCTTGAACTAAGTCCTGAAAAATACAAAATTATATATGTGACCTAGGAGTTATCCTTGATTCTGCTTTTTCTGCCTCATTCCCCACTGTCAATCAATCAACAAATCCCTGTTGGCTCTAAATAACAATATATCCTGAATCCATCCCCTTCTCACCACATTACTTTTACTATAGAGCTCCAAACCCTCAACATACTTCATTTGGTTTGATACTGTTGTAATCCCCCATTAGAATATAAGCTTTGTGAGGGCAAGCACTCCATCTGCCTTACTTACCATTGTGTCACCAGTATCTAAAAGAGTGCTTGGCCCTAACCAACCAACAGTAGTCCCAAAATACCAGGTCCCTATCTGAGATTCGATAAGAGTTTCACCTATTAAGTTTATCCCTCAGAAACTTAAATCCACCAGAGTGCTCCTATGCCAGACAAGTCCCCAAACCCAGAGGCAACAGCCTCTTTAAGAAAAACAACCAGATGTAGCCCCTTTCCCCATTATGTCAACACCTCTTATCAATGTCAACAAGTTATAGTGGTCATTGCAGACACCCCTGAAGATCAAGAGAGTGATTAAATGAGAGGAAGGGGCAGCAACAGACAAGACAGGGTTTAACAAAGGATTACAAATAACAAAGGATTATAAATATTTGTTAGATGCTAGGGTATTAGACTAGTTAGATGGAAATAACTGAAATTGTGGAACTGTAACCCATAACATTCTTTGAAATTTGCTCTATAGCTACTCATTAAATTGTACTTTGAAAGTTATCACCTTTCTGTATATATCTTATACTTCACAATAAGGAAATAACTGAAACTCTGGAACTGTAACCCTTAACATTCTTTGAAATTTGCTCTCTAACTACTTGTTAAATCGTACTTTGAAAGTTATCACTGTTATGTATATATATTAAATTTCACAATAAAAATGTATTTTAAAAAGTTCTTGGCACACAGCACTCATAACATACTATTATAACTATATAAATATGTAAGAAAAAGTCTAGACAAAGGCAACTTATAAAGGTGAATACACATGGAAACACAATTGTGTTTCATTTTCTTCCCCAAACTTTCTGTAAAGTAGTGTAGAATAAAATTTTAAGGCCTCAAGGCTTTTGCTTAGTCTTGGTTAAAATCAGAAGAAAAATTATAGATAACCATAATACCCGATGAAGCATTGAGAGGAAATAATCTTGTTGATACACATACTTTGAGAATTTAAAGTACTGTGTCAGCTTTATCTTTCTCAGCAAAGTCAAGTAAGAGAAGGACAGAGAAAATTAAAATTCCAAGCACCACAAGAGCACATTGAACATGGAATAGTGTATAAAATAAAGACTTACCTAAGCTTCAGTTTATGAAAACTTCGTTTTTTGTTATCATAAATAACAGTTCTGATAGTATTTACCAAAAAGTTGCAAGAACCCACCTACTTTATTTCAAAGATTTTTGTTGCTGTTTAATTCCCAGGAATATAACATGTTACTTTCAACCATGAGGGCTGTGATGCCCACAAAGCTCATACAATATCTGTTAATAGATAATTGCAATTGTTCACTTAATCTAGAGATTGTTAAAGGAAGTTGCACTTGACAACTTAAGCAGTAAATAAACTCATTAGAAGTCATGAGCTATTAACTATAGTACAATTATTAAAATGTGCTTTCATCAATTGCAACAAATGTACCACACTAATGCAAAGGATTGATAATAGGGCAGTGTTTCATGCATGTATTTTTGCATGATTTTTATGCATGATTTTATGTATTTTATGCATGATTTTCCTGTAAACTCACAACTTCTATATGAACAAAAAACAAACAAACCATAAAACAAAAGAAGTATGAGCTAGAATTCAAGGCTGACAGCCCTCAGGCTAAATCCACCCCGATGGATCATTTGTATAAATACCAGTTTTACTGAAACACAGCTACATCCATTCATTTACATATTGTCTGTGACTGCTTCCCTGCTACTAAGGCAGGATTGGGTCGTTGTGACAGACCATGGGGCCTACGAAGCCTAAACTATTTATTATCTGACTTTACAGAAAAGTATGCTAACCCTTGGGCTAGAGTGAGCATTCACCTTGAGATAATGCACCACTATATGTGACATATAATTTCCCTTGTGACTACAGAAATCCAAATTCTGAGTCTGGTTTTCTCCTTTAAGAACACTTAAAATAAAGAGTACCTCTAGCAGATTCATAGCTAAACAACAGGAAACTTGTTATTTTAGAGCGGTCATATTACTTTTTAGTAACTTTAAAGAAACCTAAACTAAATTGATTTTAAAAAGAAGCCTCATGGGCAGTAATCGTGATTTGCAAAGGGTGGAGATGACCTAAGGGTACATTAACTGAAGAACGGAATGGTGTACTGTGGTGTATGCATACAGTGGAACATTGAGCAACTACAAGAAGGAGTGAAGCTGTGAGACACACAATGAGGTGAATGGATCCGGTACACAGTATTTGAGTGAAGTACACCAGAAATAAAGGCAAACACTTTAATGCCTCACCAATATAGACTAACTACAGTGTGTAAACTCAGAATTGAATCTTAGAACATAGCCTAACATGGACATAATTATTGTAATAGTCCCTAGATTCTAAGCTCTTACAGCAGTTAACTCTATCCCTGAATTGTAATGCCTATCTCTAAACTTTGAGATGCTGATCCCTTAGTGTATAACCTGATTGGTCTCTGGAACAATGCATATCTCTGAGACACCTGAAACTCAGAGCTAGAGCTCGGCAGATATGAATGTCAGTATTAGTGCATACAGCCACTGTTAAAAAAAAAAAAAAGGCTGAAAAAGAGCCCAGACTTCAATTAGTGATATGAATGAAGCAGATCTGGTTAAGACCAGGGCAAGCCAGGCCAAAGGATAAAGGTTGAAACTGATTGTGTTTTAAAACTTCAACTTTCATATGAGACCAAGGGAATAGATATCTATTTGGTACAGGATCTAAATTTTCTAAACGGTACAACTCTACAGTCGGTTTGTTCAAACACCACAATTGCATGGAACTTCGAATAGGAAGTGAGATACGGTAGGTTAGTATAGGCTGGAGTGAAACAGTGACCCAGAGTAATTTGGGCAGACAATAAAAAATATATTTACAGCCTCCCCCCACCCCCAGGACCGAGAATCTGGGGGAAGGTGCGGAAGTGTTGGACTTCCTCACCTGGACTGGAGTTGATGTTGTCACAAACACTGGGACTGGCGGTTTGATGTGCTGAGCCCTCGATCATGGGACTTGCCCCTATGAAGCTTGTTACTGCAAAGGAGAGGCTAAACTTGCAAATAATTGTGCCTAAGAGTCTCCCCCTGAGTACCTCTTTGTTGCTCAGATGTGGCCTTCTCTCTCTCTAACTGAGCCACCTCGACAGGTGAACTCGCTGCCCTCCCCGCTACGTGGGACCCGACTCCCAGGGGTGTAAATCTCCCTGGCAATGCAGAATATGACTGCCGGGGATGAATCTGGACCCGGCATCGTGGGACTGAGAGTATCTTCTTGACCAAAATGGAGATGCAAAATGAGATGAAATAGTTTCAGTGGCTGAGAGATTTCAAATGGAGTCGAGAGGTCACTCTGGTGGACATTCTTATGCACTATATAGATAACACCTCTTAGGTTTTAATGTATCGGAATAGCTAGAAGGAAACACCTGAAACTACCAAACTCCAACCCAGCAGTCTGGACTCCTGAAGACAATTATATAATAATGTAGATTACAAGGGGTGACAGTGTGATTGTGAAGACCTTGTGGATCACACCCCCTTTATCTAGTGTATGGATGAGTGGAGGAATGGGGATAAAAACTAAAGGACAAATGGGGTAGGATGGGGGGATGGTTTGGGTGTTCTTTTTTCACTTTTATTTTTTATTCTTGTTCTGGTTCTTTCTGATGTAAGGAAAATGTTCAGAGATAGATTGTGGTGATGAACGCATAACTATGTGATCATACTGTGGACAGTTGATTGTATACCATGGATGATTGTATGGTGTGTGAATGTATTTCAATAAAACTGAATTAAAAAATAAAAAGAAGCCTCACGAAGAAACATACTATACTTGAATCAATTATCCTGACTCAAGAATTTTTCTCCCAAGAATTTTTCTCAAGGGGCATATCTCTAGATTTATTAACAAAATTCAATGGGAAAGCAAAATAAAGAGCTCAGTGATAGACCTAAGTATAAATGAGAAACTGATACATGGCAAAATTGCCACCACAAAGCAGTGGGGAAAGTATGAATTCTTTAGTAGATGGTGTTAGACAAGCTAATTTATTTCTCAAAAAAAAGTAAAGCTGGATCTGCACCTAACATTCACATAGAAAAAGTATAAGAGAATGTATTTGTGGCCTAGATTTGGAGAAATATATTTTAAATATCCAACGGGTAAAGACACTGAGGTGAAAAGTTATTGAAATGTATTGAAAATTAGGATTTCCATTAGCCAATGACTCACTGGGGAAAGATTTGTGCAATGTCCAAAAAGAACAAGAGATGAATATCTAGGGTACACAAAGACATTCTGCAAGTCAACAAGAAAAAATAAAAAATAGAAAGGTGAGCAAAGCATATGAATAGGGTCTCACAGATAGAGAAACCTGAATGGTTGACAAGTAGATGAAAAACAGATGGACTTTGATAGCAATCAGAAATGTTTTACACTCTTCAGACTGGCAAAAATAATTTTAATGGATAAAACCAAATTTTGTCAGGCATATCAGAAGGCAGAAACTTATATGCACTGCTTATGGTAGCATACAGGTAATCCAGAAAGCAATCTGTCAGTACATAAAGACCAGCAATATATGTATTCAACAAACTCACAACAGGGGACATGTATTCTGCTTCGTTATTTGTAGTAGTAGAGAGTCACAAGCAATTTAGCATCCACCACTCAGGGAATTGATAAGTAAAATAATTATTATGCAGGACTTTGGGATAACATGCAGGAGTAAGAAACAGTGAAGTAAATGCATTTAAAGCAACATGCTGAGAGTTTAAAAATATAGTTTTGTGAGGAAAAAGATAAGAAAAAGGAATAGGCTTATCAAATTATAATTTTTGTAAATTTAAAACATGTACAAATATGAGAAACACCAATTACTCAACATAGATATATGTATATTGAAAGACATTTTGAATATATTAGAGTGAAAATCTATGGAGGATGAGGAAGGAATGGGGGTAGGAACTGCACATAAAGGAAAAAATAAAATGAGAGAGGGGTCTTGCATGACCAACTATGATCTGCACTATGAAATGAGGATAATGTAATTCAGTTTGCTGCCTTGAGGTCCAAAAAAGGTAAGAAAAAAGAAAGGGAGGAAAGACAGAAAGGAAAATGAAAGAAAGTAAAAGTCAATGAAATAATTATTGCTGAAAATATCACACCATGGACACAGTTTTAGGAACATTTCTATAGTGCATATAATTTATATTGTATTCTTATGTATTTTAAGAATGTCAACTTTGGCATACTGGAAATTGCAGGAACTTCAGAGTATAATTGTGATGGCTAATTTATGTGACACCTTGTCTAACTTGTGGTGTCCATTTGTTTGGTCAAGGATGTACCAGCCTGATTGTAACTATGAGGGTATTTTGAGGATGGATTTACATCATTAGTCAGCTGATTGCATCTACAACCAACAAAGGAGAATGCCCGCAGCAATGAAGGGAATCTCCTTATCCAATGATTTGGAATTCTAAAAGCAAGAATTGAGAATTTCAGAAGTTAGAAAGAAGAATTTCTGTCTCTACCCCAGCCAGCCACCTACTCCTAGGGAATTCAATGTCACCTTCATTGGAGTTTTCATCTTGTGGCCTACCCTACAGAATAAGGACTTGTCAATCGCCATGGTCACATGAGCCAATAATATATATCCTGTTGATTCTGTTTCCCTGGAGACCCTGACTAATACACAAATAGTTCTCAGTTAAATTCCTTTTTCTACAACTTTAATTCTCCAAGTCTCAGACTTATAGCAAGCATTTAATAAGTAGTAGATATTTTATATTTTTATAATACATGTGCATTTACATCAATCTACTTATTGTATACCCATAAATTTTTTGGTTTAACAAATACATGATTTCCTTTTTCAATATGATGCAAAGTTCTTTAACAAAATACTAGAAAACCAAATCCAACAGCATATTGAAAAGATTATTCACTATGACCAAGTAGGATTTATCCCAGGAATACAAAGGTGGTTCACCATCCAAAGGTCAACCAATGTAACATACCATATAAATAAAATGAAGGAAAAAAACCACATCATTATCTCAGTAGATGCAGAAAAGGCATTTGACAAAATCCAGCATCTTTTCTTGGAAAAAACACTCAGAAAACTGGGAACAGAAGGTAACTTTCTCAACATGATAAAAGCCATTTATGAAAAAACTCAGCTAATATCATACTCAATGGTGAAAGATATAAAGCCTAAGATCAGGAACAAGAAAAGGACACCTGCTTTTACCACTGCTATCCGATATTGTAGTAGAATTTCTAGTCAAAACAATTAGGCAGGAAAAGAAAAAAAGGGTATCTGAATTGCAAAGGAAGAAGCACAACTATCTCTATTTGCATAAAACATGATCTTATATAGAAAATCCTAAAGGTTACACAAGAAAATTACTAGAGCCAATACACAATTACAACAAAGTGACAGGATACAAGAACAAGACACAAAAATCAGTTGTGTTTCTATATTCTAGCAATGAACAATCAGAAGAAGAGATTAAGAAAACTATTACATGTAGATCACCCAAAGTGGATCACCCAAAGTGATCTACAAATTCAATGCCATCCCTATCAAAATTCCAGCAGCCATTTTTTTTTTTTTTGCAGAAATGGAAGCTGATGCTCGAATTCATATGGAACTGCAAGGGGCCCTAAATAGCCAAAAACATTTTGGAAAAGTACAAGTTGGAAGACTCACACTTCCCCATTTCACACTGTACTACAAACTACAGTAATCAAAGCAGTGCAGTACTGACATAAAGGTAGACATACAGACAAATGGAACAGAACTGAAAGTCCAGAAATAGACCCACACATCTTTGGCCAATTATTTTTTGTCTAGGGTGTTAAGTACATACACTGGAGAAAGAATAGTCTCTACAATGAATGGTGTTGGGAAAACTGGATATCTACACACAAAAGAATGAAGTTGTACCCCTACCTCACATCATATCAAAAGTTAACTCAAAGTGGGCTTGCCCTTATAAAATTTATTTCTGTAATGATGAAGCTAAGCCTACTTAAAATTATGCCTAAGAGTCACACCCTCAGAGAACCTCTTTTGTTGCCCAGATATAGCCTCTCCTTCTAAGCCAAACTCTGCAAATAAACTCAATACCCTCCCCCCTACAGGGGATATGACTCCCAGGGATGTAAATCTTCCTGGCATCGTGGGATCAACAATGTCTTTTTGACCTAAAGGGGGAAGAGAAATGAAACAAAATAAAGTTGCAGTGGCTAAGAGATTTCAAATTGAGTCAAGAGTTCATTCTGGAGGTTACTCTTATGCAAGCTTCAGCCAGATACTGCAAATTGTCACAGTATTCCAAGCCCCAATCCACTTTTAGGTATTCCTGAAAACCCTAAAGAATACCCTGGGCTCTATCCAGGACTCTATAAAACTTTTACCTATTAAAGTTATTTCTTCAGAGACTTAAAGCCTCAAGATGGTTCCTATGCCAGATAAGCCCTGAAATCCAGATATACCAGTCTCTCCCAAAACATCAACCAGTTTCATTCCTCCAGCTCATAAGGTTGATACCCATTTCCAGCATGAAGAACCTAAGATGGCCATTGCTCAGATATCCCTGAAGATTGAATGATCAAATAAAAAGGAAGAGGTATAACTGAGAAATTAGGATTTGACAGATGATAACTACTGACTCATCATATAGGTATTGCTTTTTTCATTTCTAGTGAATCAGAATAGCCAGAAGGAAATACCTGAAACTGCTGATCTTTGATAATGATTGTATAACTATATAGCCTTCATCTTGTGACTGGGTGATTATAAAAACCTTGTGGCTGACATCCCCTTTATCCAGTGTGGGTAGATGAGTAATAAAATAAAGACATTCATGAAAAAAAAAATAGTCTGAGACTATGGTGGAAAAAAGCCCCTACATAAACTACAGTACTACTTTAATAATCTTTTATCAATGGTAACAAATATAATTACTGTTAAAAAATAGAATTATAAAACAAAAGTGCTATCATCAATTGTAACAAATTTTCCTCATCAAAGCAAGTGTTGGGGGTGGGAGGTGCATGGGAATCCTGCATTTTATGCATGACTGCTCTGTAAACCCACAACTTCTTTAAATGTTAACACAAAATGGACCAAGGACCTAAATATAAGAGCTAAAACGTTAAAACTCTTAGAAGATAATATAGGGGCAATTCTTCATGACCTGGGATTAGCAGTGGATTCTTGGATATGCCATCAAAAACATGAGCAACAAAAGAAACAATAGATAAATTTGATTTCATCAAAATTAAAAACTTTTGTGCATCAAAGGGCATTATAAAGAAAGTGAAAACACAACCTGCAGAATGGGAGAAAATAGTTGCAAACCATATATTGGATAACGGCTTAATATCCAGGATAAATAAATATAGCCACAAAAAGACAACCCAACATCAAATATGGGCAAAGGACATGAACAGAACTTTTTCCAAAGAAGACATACAAATGGCCAATAAAAATGTGAAAAGATGCTCAACATCACATAATTAGTCATTAGGGAAATGCAAATCAAAACCACAATGAAATACCACTTCACACCCACAGGTATAGCTATTATTAAAAAAAAAAAAAAGGAAAATAAAAGTGTTGGATAAGATTCAGAAAAAATGAAACTCTAGAGCATTGTTGGTGGAGATGTAAAAGGGGTGTAGCCACTGTGGAAAGCAATGTGGCAATTCTTCAATAAGTTAAATATTGAATTGCTATATAATCCAGCAATTCCACTCCTAGGCATACACCAAAAGAAAGTGAAAACAGGGTCTCAATCAGATACTTGTACACCGGTGTTTAAAAAAGCATTATTCACAATTACTCCTAGCCAAAAGGTGGAAACAACCCAAGCGTCTACGACAAATGAATGGGTAAACAAAATGTGGTGCTTACATACGATGGAATAGTGTTTGGCCAAAAAAAGAGAAAGAAGCTCAGTGACATGCTGTAACGTGGCAAAACTTTGAAAACATTAGCTCAGGGAAATAAGCAAGACATGTAAGGACAAATATTATATTATATCACTTATAAGAGATGTCTAGAAACAAATACACAGAGATAGAAAGTAGATTAGAAATTACAGGGGGAGGGAGGGGGTAGGGGAAAGGGGGAAAGTATGTTTTACGGATATGGAGTGTTTGTAAATAAAATCAACTTTTAAAGAAGCAAAAATATAAAAATTTAAAAATACATTATCTGATGATTTAACTTATATGTAATATCTAAAATAGGCAAATTCATATAGACAGAAAGTAGATTAGAGGGCTAGGGAGAGGGGGAAATGAGGAGTTCTTTCTTAATGGGTACAGAGTTTCTGTTTAGGGTGATGAAAAAGTTTTTGTAATAGATAGTGGTGATGGTTGCACAACATTGTGAAAGTAATGATAATGCCACTTAATTGTACACTTAAAAATGGTTAAAATGGCAACTTTTATGTTACATATGTTACCACAATAATATTAATAAAAATACATTGTTTGAAATTCAGATGCTTGAATCTGATTTTACTATTGAAATAATAGGGTGTACAGAGGAATCACATCATACTTTAACATTTAGTAACAAGCTATGATAAACTCTTTAAGAATTTTAAAGATTATAGTGTGCTAAAAAGCTTGATGCAATTAAATAGATCAAGTGCTTACCTATGAATCCAAGAACTGAAAACTCAATAAAAAACCAATTATCTGTAGCGATATTATGTACAAAATCTGTTATTTTTGTAAAGTACATCTTTTTAGCCACAATATCATCTTCTAACTGGAAAAACAAAAACAAAGTCATTAGTACACTCATTGTTTCCAGTGAATAAGTTAAACTTTGAAAATACTTTCAACAGAATTTGCTGGCAGACATTTTTTATGAAGTAATAATTTTATTTTTAGTTCAAGTCACTGGGAGCATTTGCTGTTAGCCAATTTTCATTTTCTGACTCTGAGATTAGCCAAATCAGAAATGATCAGTTTCTTTTCTAAATAACATTCAGTTTGAATCTTCTGAAGGGTCTCTTGATCTGAATTTATTCTCATCTGTGTGTGTACTTCAGTTTCTAATTTAGGACCAAGTAGCTTTTATTTCACAAATACAGTACAAATGGACTCATCTGACACATTATGTGAAGAATTACACATAGAATTGTGTTACTCGTAAAGTGTAGGTTAGGAGTGATAAGTGGATTTGCTGTGGTCAGGCTTGGGTTTGAACTTTAGTTCTGGCCCTTTTTGCAGGTGTATCCTTGACAAGCTATTTGATCATTGTAAGTTTCAATTTCCTCATCTTCAGAATGGAGATAATACTAGATAATAATCCATATCATAGTATTTCATGTAAAGCCTTGCAAGGGCTCAATAAATGGCTAGGTGTACAGTAGAGGTAAGCAAAGTGGAGCTAGAGAGCTAAGTACTTCACAGCTTCCTGGTACTTATCAAGTTATATTGTTTACTTATCTAAATATTCTATTATACTAAAAGTCTCTCGAAAGTAGTGGCTATATCTTGTTTTGCCTCTGCATACACAGTTCCTGGCATGTAGCTGGCACTTATAGCAGGATGTATTGCGCCCACCTAGGAAACCATAGTAGCACTTAATAAAAATTTGCTGAACAAATGAATTCACATTGTAAATTAGTATGCAATTTTATGTGTATGTCCTTGGTTCACCAGACTAGAACTCAACCACTTCATTCCATGAATTTCAGTATCTTGAAACCATGCCCTACCCCAATAATTATGGGAATTGATACGAAAGGTAAGTTTGGCCTGGGTTCCTTGTGAGATCCAACACCCAGGGGAGTAAATCTCCCTGGCAACATGGAATATGACTCCTGGGGAGGAATCTAGAACAGACATCATGGGATGGAGAACATTTTCTTGACCAAAAGGGGGATGTGAAAGGAAATGAAATAAGCTTCAGTAGCAGAGAGATTCCAAAAGGAGGCGAAAGGTCACTCTGGTGGGCACTCTTACACACAAGATAGACAACCCTTTTTAGGTTCTAATGAATTGGAATAGCTAGCGGTAAATACCTGAAACTGTCAAACTACAATGCAGAACCCATGAATCTTGAAGACGGTTGCATAAAAATGTAGCTTATGAGGAGGGGTGACAATGTGACTGGGAAAGCCATATGGACCACACTCCCCTTTGTCCAGTATCTGGATGGATGAGTAGAAAAATGGGGACACACACACACACACACACACACACAAAGGCATCCAGTATTCTTTTTACTTTAATTGTTCTTTTTCACTTTAATTTTTATTCTTATTATTTTTGTGTGTGTGGTAATGAAGATGTTCAAAAATTAATTTTGGTGATGAATGCACAACTATATAATGGTACCATGAACAACTGAATGTACACTTTGTATGACTGCATGGTATGTGAATATATCTCAATAAAAATGAATAAAAAAAAATAAGCCAAGCCCTCGATCTTAAAGCTTGTACCTAGGAACCTCATTTCTGTAATAATGATATTAAACCTCAGTATAATTAATGCCTAAGGGTCACCCCCTGAAAACCTCCTTGTTGCTCAAGTGTGGCCTTTCTATTAGCCAAACTGCAAATAAACTCCCTACCATCCCCGTACATGGGGCATGACTCCCAGGGATGAGCTTCCCTGGCACTGAGAAATTATTGCCCAGTGTTAATCAGCAATGCATTCAGAGAAAGACCTTGAACAAAAGAAATAAAAAAGTTTTTATGGCTAAGAGACTTCAAATAGAATTGGGAAGTCATTCTGGAGGTTACTCTTATTCAGGTCAACCAGATTTCACAAACTGCCAGAGTATTCAAAAATGCTTCTGAGGGCCCTAGGGATGTCCAGACACCATAGGTAAGCCACATGGCTCCATGAAATCATCACCCCCTCAGGGGGTTCTATCTGAGAATCTTTGAAAAGCTATTTCCCCAATGTAACTTAGCTATATTCACTTATAAATCCCCTAATAATGATACTTCTACTTCTTTTATTTGAATCTACAATTTTCTATTTACTTGTTAGGTTTATTTCTCAGAGACTTAAAGCCTCCAGATTGTTCCTATACTGGTTGAGCTCTGAAACCCAGCAGATATGTAGTCAACTCTCACTCTCTAGTTCTTTGGGCCTGCCATGGACACCTAACAAAATGGATCAGCCCCATTCTGAGAGCAGGGGGTATCTTCAACTGCAAGCAAAACAATTCCATTCCTCTGCCCCATAATATCTATATCCCTCCTCAGCCTAAAGCAGCCAGAATGGTCATTGTCCCAAACCCCTCAAGATTGAGGAATGAACAAAAATAAGGGTGGGGGGAGGAATGTAACAGCTGACCAAGCATATTTATTGTTATTGTAGCTATTATTTTGTGTTAACTGAGTAATTTGTAAGATGGCAATTTTCAAAAACAGAGAGAGAGAGAAAGGGAAAAAAACAACTGATCATAAATATAAGGATTTATTTATAAACTCTCAATTGTGTTCCATTGATCTCTGTGTCTATCCTCAGGCCAATTCCACACTGTCTGATAATATAGTCTTACAGTAAGTTTTGAAATTGGGAATTGAAAGTCCTCCAACTTTGTTCTTCTTTTATCAAAACTGTTTTGGCTACTCTAAGTCCTCAACATTTCCATGAAAATTTTAGAATCAGCTGGTAAATTTCTACAAAAAAAAAAAAAAAAAAAAAAAAGCCTGCTGGGAGTTTGATAGAGATTTATACATCAACTTGGGGATAATTGCCAATTTTCCTGTATGGTTTATTCTGTTGCATTATTATTATTGTTTTGCTAGTCAGCAATGCAATTGCACATTATCTAATCGTATTCTATTTCAAAATCTTATTTGTAATTTCTCCCTCCTTTATTTTTCAAGATAAACTTATTAAGCAACTTGTCAGTTTGCCACTACTCTCTACCCCCAAATAACAAGAACAAAACAAAACAAAAAACCTAAGGCTATTTTGAGTAAAATTACTTTAATTTTATAGATACACTTTGGGGAAACTGATGTCTTTACAACACTGAGTATACCCGTCGTTAAATAAAACAAATTGGCTGCCCACATTGGATTGCTGGGAGTGGCTTTCTTTCCTGAGAAGTGATGGGAACTTTAGGGTTTTCTGAAAAAGCTGAACATACACTGCAAAACTTGCAGTTTAATCAACAATTGAAAATGAGCTGGTTTCAAGTCAACAGGGAAAACATATCAAAAGTAGACAAATATGTTGAAATAAACAATGCATATCATTTTGTACTTTGTAAGACCCTCCTTTATAATAAGGAAACTGTCAACCAATTATTGTAATTTCCCCTTTGGAAATCCCCTGATCATCTTTACAAGCCGATGTAACTTTCTAAACAATTTGAGACTCTTACTTTGGTTTGAGGTCTCTGAGCTCAAGCAATTTCTCTTTCAATAAACCTATGATATTGATTATTATTGATGCCTCAGTTTTCTTTTGACACCATTGAAGTTCATACTTCTCTCCATTTATTCAAGTATTCATTTGCATCTGTTCTTCATTAAACTGCTCAAATATTTAATGAGCACCTACTGTGCACTAGGCCCTGTGCCAAGAGTGGACAGCTAGTTGGGGTTGCAAGCTGTATATACTCCAGCAAGACATATTCTTAAACCTAATCCATTTCTATGGATGTGAACCCATTGTAAGTAGGATATTTGATGAGGTTACTGCAGTTAAGGTGTGACCCACCTCAATCAGGAAGGGTCTTAAACCTATTACTGGAGGCCTTTACAAGTAGAATGAAATTCAGACAAAGACAAAGCCACAGGGAGCAGCTGGAAGGCTGAACATCAGTAGAAACTGGAAGAGAAGTGAGAGGCCAGGAGAAGTGACCATGTGACTTGCCATGTGACAAACTAAGGACCAAAGATCACCAGCAGCCAGCCACAGAATGCCACAGTCTTTAGGAATAAGGCATCACCTTGATGATGCTTTGTTTTGGATGTTCTCCTAGCCTCAAAACAGTGAGCAATAAATTCCCATTGTTTATATCAAACCATTGCATGGTATTTGCTTGAGAAGTTGAGGAAACTAAAACACTAGTAATGAGCAAAATGTGATTGTTCTCTCCTTGCACACAAGCTTGTGTGGAATAGAAAGCTTCCTGGGTGGTGAGCAAATGCATGCTCATTATATTATTCTCTGAACTTCTTTGTATGTTTTAAATTTTCCATAATAAAAGATCAAATTTAAAAAGGGAAAATCAGTAGAAAGGTTATGGTTTTCTTTATAAGTGCACATTTCTTGTTAAATTTATTCCTAAGCATTTTGTAAACTTTGATCATGTTATGAATGGATCTTTTAGAAACATATTTTCTCACTGATTACTGCTGGTATATAGCATAATATTGTTTTCATATTTATCTTAATCAATGAAATCACTTAGCGCTAATAATTTTTATATTAATTCTCTTAATTTTTCTTAGTAATGTTTTATCTAAAAAAATTGTCTCTCTCTCAAATATCTCTGTTCCTCTTTAATTGCATAGGTTGAGACCTCTAGAAAAATGATGAATACTTGTCTTTTTACTGATATAAGTGGGAATGGTACTCATATTTCACCATCATAAAAGACATTGGCCTTTGGTTTCTGATAAATTACTTTTATGGTGGTATTGAAATTTAGTTCCAATCTGAGTTTAGTAAATGTTTTCTTCTTAAATCAGGAAGAAATACTGAATTTTATCATATGTTTCATCATCTATTGATGTAATCATTTGGTTCTTTGCTTGTAAGCTATTAAAGTTTTGCAATGGTAGAGAAATTATGGCCTGTGGGGCCAAACTGGAGACCTCCTTCTGTAAATAGTTTCATTGGATCACAGCCATGCACACTTGTTTATGTATTGTCTATTTCTGCTTTTGCACTACAAAGTCAGAGTTCCATGGTTATGTCAGTGATCAGATGGTCTATAAAGTCTGAATACTTACTATATGGCCTTTTACAGAAAAAGTTTGTCAGTCTCTGATGTATTGCATTTATATTAATACCTTTTCTAATGTTAGCCATCCCTACATACTTGTAATAGCCTTACTCTTTGAATAAATTGCTGGACTCTGCCAATTTTATTCAGACTTTTGCATCTATCTTTCAATAAAATTAGTCTATAATTTTTGTGATTTCCTTGTAAAGTTTATTATCAGAGATACACTTTCCCTGCAGAATAAATTGACAATCTTTAGATTTTTTTCTATGTTCTTGAACAATTTAAATAATGTAGAAGTATCTATGTATAACAGATTCAAAAACAACTGATCGAAAGTTAACCAGTGGCAGTTGGTGCTTTTAACTAGGGATGCATTATGTGTCCTCTCACTGCAAGGACAGCATGCTGGCACCTCTAAAAGTACAAGGCAGTGATATTTTAGTGAATAGGCTGTTTTGAACACTTGTGCCTTAGAGTATCTATGAAAGTTTTATGACAACTATCGATGCGTTTTCTCAATCTTCTTAAAGTCATGTCCATGCTTTAAAAAGTTTCTCTGTAGGAGAGTGTTCCAGTTTGCTAAAGCTGCCATTATGCAAAATACCAGAAATGGATTGGTTTTTATAAAGGGGATTTATTAGGTTACAAAGTCACAGTCTGAAGGCCATAAAAATGTCCATACTAAGGCATCAGCAAGAGGATACTGCACTGAACACTGGCTGATGGCATCTGGAACATCTCTGTCAACTGGGAAGGCACGTGGCTGGCATCTGCTGGTCCTTTGCTCCTGGGTTGTGTTTCAAAATGGCTTTCTCCAAAATGTCTCTGGGCTTCTGTCTCAGCAACTTTCTCAGCTCCTGTGTGTCCTTGCTTCTTCCTCCCAGGGTGTTTCTCTCTAAGCATCTAGGGGTCCTCTCTTAGCTTCTCCAGGGCAAACTCTGGGTTGGCTTCATCTCTTAGCTTAGCATCTCCAAATGTCCTTCTGTCTGCATCTCCAAGTGTCTCCAAGCATCAGCATCTGTGTCTGCTCTTGAGCTCTCTTAAGTACTCCAGTGAACTAATCACGACCCACCTGGAATGGGTGGGGTCCACACCTCCATGAAAATGATCTAATCAAAGGGCTCACCTACAGTTGACTGGGTCACATTTCCATGGAAACACTCAATCAAAAGGTTCAGCCCAAAAAGATCAGGTTAGAAGATCACGGCTCTTCTGGGGTCCATAAGAGTTTCAAACCAGCACAGAGAGATATGGGATTTATGTTTTAAAATTCTCAAAAATGAGATAGTTCTTTTCCAGGCTTTTAAACTAAGAAGTCTCTCAACTGCCTATGTATTTTGGTAATACTTTTTAAGTTTGTGATATGGTCACCTAGAATCTAGCCATATGGGGGAAACTTCACAGTCCCACAGTGTCACTGCCATGTAGTTACACCAGAATTCTTAGGACCACAGCTAAAAAGAGCGTCCTAGTTTTTTACCCTCCCCAATACCATTTAGAACTATAATGATAAAGGTGTTTGGTAAAACCTTACAGAGCCTTTCTAATATCTGAGTGCAGAAAACTTTGTGGAGTTTCTTTCTTTCTTGAGGGTGCACACACTGTGTATTCCTAAATTTACATTAATCATTATGCTAAGAGTATGTAAAATGTTCTTTTGCACTGATGCATTTTTTACCTCTCTCCATTAGAAGCATAACAGCCACAGTTGTCATGTGTATTTGCAAAACTACCGTGGTCATAAAATGTGCCACCACATTATAAAAGTCAATACATAAACTTTGGTTAGGAGTAAAACTGAGAAACTTGAATTTATAAAAATCGCTTTTATATCTATGAAAATAAAATCAATGTGTTTTATGAAACTTAAAAAAAAATGTTAAACAGTGGTAAAGCCCTGGTAATCTTTAGTAATTTCAATTTTATGTGCATTTTATTCAATTTTTCCCATTCTAATTGTTAGGTAGGTAAAATATATTTTCCTAAGAAATTGTGTATTTCAGATATACTTTCAATTTTATTGGCAATCATGATATTCTTTTGTAATTTATAAATATTCCTCTACATATGTTGTTATATGGGGTTTTTTCCCCCTCATTTCTGTTTTTTTTTATATTTTCTCTCCTTCTTTTGGTCAGCCTTATCAAGGATTTGTATATCTGATTAATGTTTTCAAAGAACAGACTTTTAATTTATTTACCCAATCTATAATCTTTTTACTGGTTTCTACTTTGCAAATTTCTTTTGCTCTTATTCTTTCCTTTTACTTTCTTTTGATTTAATGTGTTATATCTCCAACATCATGAATAGCACGGCTAGCTAATTTATTTTTAATTTCTGCTTTTTTATAGGTATTTCAAGCTAGGATTTTTCTTAGTATGATTTTAATTAAGTCTAATAGATTTTGATATGTAGTACTCTCAATGCCATTAATTTTTCAATAGTTGATAATTTCATTTTGAGATTTTCCTTTATACAATAAATTATTTTATGAGTGGTTGTTTTAAATTTCCATGTCATAGATTTTTTTTTGATATCCCATTGTTATTTTTGCATTGAAACACGTCACTCCTATACTTAAAACCCTTCAATAGCATCCCACAGTACTTGTTTTAAGATCAAGCCTACTTATTTTGGCCCACAAGGCTTGTCCTGACCAGATCTCTTCTCTGCAAATTCATTGCTACCTTTCTGAACCTTTCATACCTTCTTTAGTTTCTTAAGTTCGTAGATGCCTTGAGACCTTTACACTTGCTTCCTCATCTTCCAACTCTTCTCTTTCTTCTTAAGCCTCATTTTATATGATTCCCCTTGAGAATGGCCTTCTTTCCAGTGTGTGCCACTCTTATTATTCTCTGTCATAGAAACTATATTAGTTTTCTCTTACTGCTGTCACAAATTACCATGAACTTAGAAGCTCAAAACAACGCAAATTTATTCTGTCACAGTTCTGGAGGTCAGAAGTCCAAATGGTTTTATTACTGGATACCAAACCCAAGTTATCAGCAGGGCCATGCTCCCTCTGGAGGATCTAAGAAGAATCCATTTCCTTAACTTTTCCGGCTTCTAGAGCTACATTCGTTGGCATATGACCCTATCCTTCATCTTCATAGCTAGCAGCGATGCACTTCAAATCTGTCTTTGCTTCCACAGTCCCATCTTCTTTTGACCCCTTTGCCCTTCTTCTGCCTGTGATTACATCAGGCCCACCTGGAAAATACAGGATAAACTCCCATCTCAAGATTCTTAACTTAATCACAACTGCAAAGTCTTTTTTTGTCATAAAAGGTAATAGAAACATGTTCTAGGTATTAGGACATGGACATGTTAGGAGGCCATTACTTAGCATACCATAGCAACCTATTTATTTTCTTCATAGCATTAATAAAATTCTATTATTATTTTATTAACTTTTAACTACCTCCTGCACTAGAGTGTAACATTATAAAAAGAGTCTTGTCTGTTTTGTTCTCCACTGTTACCCCATAACTTAGTAAAATGTCTGACATGTTTTAAGTGCTTCAAAATGTATTTGTTGAATCTAATAAACTTGTGGGCAGAGAAATGTAGGCAGTGTAATTTCTATTTTGCTTTCTAATTTGAGATTTTCTTTGCAGACTAATATATAATCACCTTCAAGTTTAATTTGGAATTTTAATATATTGAGTATTTTCTATTTTCTGGGTACAAAGTAATGTGAAGAAATACAATAAGGAAGGAAGGAAAAAGAGCTAGAAAAAGAATACTTTTGGCTTAAATTATATGCATGAAAGTCTTACCTGTAAATAATACATGGCCTTAGGTTGGGCATAGAGCATCAAAAAACAAAAATCCAACAGTTGTTTGACTTGCCAACTAAAGATAAGCAAAAACATCTTTTAATATTTTCACCATTATTTTTTTATTTATAAGCATACCAGTAATTAAAGGCCTTTTCTTATAGGTTACTAACATAGAACACTATCTCCATCAGGTAAAATAAAATATGTTTATATTAAAAAGTTATACTAAAATGTTTCCCCATCTTTATACAGTGAAGTATCTGCCAATGCTAGACTAGGATAAGCATAATCTATTTATTTCACATTTTGGTTAGTCAAATTTTGTTCTATATAATAAAGTTAATATTCTTTCTGATGTTAAGGTCTTATTCAAATGAAAGTATAAAGAAATTTTATTCTAATTTAATACTAAGCTAAGACCTGAGGATACAAAGAGTGATACCCAAAGCAGTTCTTGCCCTTCTGGGCATCGTAGTATATATGAACATACAGAACAATAATAAAATTAGAACAATTGGATAAGTGCTATAAAATAGGTATTAACATTGATAACTATCTTACAGTAAGATAGGCAAGGAGGAGCCATATGTGTGAAGGCGTGAAATGTGTGAGACAGCATGGCCACTCTGGTTTCACAGCACAGAAAGCTGACTGAAAATAGGCAGGGGGTGATCATGGCAAGCGTGGCAGAAACCAGATCATGAAAGGCCTCTTCCGATATGCAGGAAACTTTGAACTTGATCTCATAAGAAAAAAGATCATTCTGGCTGTGGTATAGACAGTGGATTGAAATAGAGGCTTGGCTAGGCTAGAATTAGGGAGCCTAAATAGATTTGTAAAGATGAAGGCCTGAACTAAGGCCAAGGGAGTGGAATATAGAGGAGAGGGATGAAGTGGAGAGATATAAGAAAATAAATGATACAAACACAAAGGAATGAAGGAGAAAGAAGGGTCTACGATGACTCTCAGCTTTGTGACTCCAAAATCCAGGTATAACGAGGGGCCATCATTTTAAAAACAAACCAAAACTCTTTCAAGATTTCTAGAAGCCGACTTACCATTCATAATTTAAAAACAAAACAAGACTAATAGGTTTCCTGGTTTAAGATCTGTTTTTCTGAATTCTGACATGTCTTTCTCACTGGACTGAGTTCTGAGGAACCAAATTTTTACATTTCCCACATCTATAAATAAACAATAATAATTCTTTGTATTTGAATAGAGATTTTAATTTATCAAAGTTTTTCATGAATAATATCATGTTTTATTCTCGCAGTGATTCTTCCAAATATGTAGTGTTGATTTCATTATACACACTGGAAAGTTGAGGGAGCTAAGAAAAAAAAAGCTAAATTACCTGCCTAAGATGACCAAACAGATAAATTGGGTGTAATGGTTTTAAATCCCAGGCTTTTCTTTTTTTTTTTTTTCCTTTATTATGACTTTTAAACTATAGTCCATAAACATGTAAATATACACAATTAGTAGTATGCTGGTAAATGGGTAAATGTTTAACAACTGGCTCTCCGGAGTGGGGGAAACCCTGATTCGTCTCATTTGCCTACTTCCTTGGTGTAAATGCTCTTACCATGTCTGATTTCACACTACCCAACTTGAAGTTACTCAGCACAGAGTAGGTAAGTGTGACATGTCATCAGCTTTTGCCAAGCCAAGAGGACAAGCGCTAGCACATAGTATCTGAAATAGTATTGATCAGATGCTGATTCCAATATTTCCTCAGATGAAGTTTGTTATGTAAGGGTCTTATTTTCTGTTATATCATACCTCTGTTGTTTTTGTGAGTCCTCACTTGACCGCTTGGCATTTAACATGTTTGGATAAAAAATGGCTGGTATTGAAATGACCTCTAAGGATCCAGAACTCACTTGCCTTTTGAATCTATAAATAGAAATAAATGGAGGCTTATAATTGAATATTTGATTTACTGAAATATCGGAAATTATTAAAAAATAATTTCCTTATGCAGATCCATGTAATATTTTGACTTGAATTATTTCACGTTACAACAGTTGTTGAGACTAGATATTAGCACCATAAAACTCATACCTTTTAGCCAAAGTATTACTTTTATAAATCAGTTGTGGGCATTTGAACAAATTAAAATATATAATAAAAATTTATTTCCTTTCATAGAAATTATAGGTGCTTTGAAGTTTTTTAAGTTTATAATCAGAAATGTACTCTGACAGATTGAAGATAATGGAGCTACTGTGTTACAATAATATAGTATCTGCACAAGAACAAGAATACTAGATCACATTATAAATACATAATTTTGCAATTAATAAGAGTCCTATTGAATAGCAATGGGACTCCCAAAACTAGGCTACCTTAGCAAGAAAAGATTAAGTCTGACTCCTCTCCACAAGTCACTGGAGGACTATGTATATCTTAACATCTTTTTGTAAAAGGTTAATATTAATATTAATAATAATAGACCAATGGTACATTATTAAAGTATATGAAATACTGCTCACGAATGCTAAAACCTTAGTTGGATTCTTTAAAAATTAGGAAATATTCTCAAATTTAGGGCCAATCCAGGTATAAAGTAATCCTTTATTATCCCAAAGAGAAGACCTACAAAAAGTAATACGTTCATAATTTCTTTCTGAACCCTCAACAGAAGTACCTTTAACGTTCATATTTCTAACAACATTCTGTTTATGACCAAGTACATATTCTCTAGGACAAAGGGAACTTCTCTTCCATGCTCCTCTGTTTCTTCTGAGTCCTCACTTTCTTCCTGTGGCCTTGGGGTCCATATATCTACCAACAGTTTCTGTTCAAGGCACTCTAGCCTTTTTCCATAATTTTTCACAACATGATTCTAGTCTGTACTCTTACCCTCGCCACTTCCATTTATGTTTAGATATTTGTTACAGCAGCCTCCCAGTCTTGTTATCAATTCTGTGTTAGCTTCCTGAGGCCACTTTAACAAATTACCAGGAACTTGATGGCTCAAAAGAACAGAAATTTATTCTCTCACAGTTCTGGAGGTGAGAAGTCTGAAATCCGGCAGGGTTATGCTCCCTCCAGGGGCTCCGTGAGATGAACCCATTTTTTGCCTCTTCCAGCTTCTGGTGACTGCCAGTATTCCTTGACTTGTGGCTGCATCCATCACTCCACTTTCCACCTCCGTGGTCACGTTGCCTCCTCCTCTTCCACCTGGCAAATCACCCGTGTGTCCCTTATAAGCTCACTTGCCACTGGATTTAGGGGCCATCCCGATAATCCAGGATGATCTCCTCATCTCAAGATCCTTAACTTAATCACATCTGCAAAGATTATTTTTCCAAACAGGATAAGATTCCCAGGTTCCAAGGATAAGGATATGGAAATATCATTTTAGGGGGCCACCATTCAGTGCACTATACTCTTTCTTTTGCCTTTCTTCCTTCCTAAGCAATTCTATTTGCCCCTTCTCCCTGAGTGCCTCTGCCTGGTGAATGACTACTTCTAAAAATTTTAGACTCATCTCGAATACTACCTCTTCAGAAAATCCTTGTTGACGTCTGTAAGTAGTTAAATACTTCCTCTTCTATATGCTCTCCTACTGCCTTACTCATAACACTTCCATAACACTGCCTCTTTGCAGTGATTTGGTCTTTCAAAAGTTGCAACACTCACTTGAACACAGAGATTTGGAATAAGTCTGTTCCATATGTTTTGAACATAAGGATGTGGACAGCTAGGTGTGTTCTGTATGTATCCCTATCATCTTAATAATTTCATATTGATTCATGAGTACGTGCTTGCATTTCACCTCTATCAGAGGCAACTGATGCCATGGAGGATATAAAAAACAGGGATTCTAGTAGGTAGATAACCTGTCAAATTAGGGAAATCAT